>NW_028137340.1:127500-162500 GCF_965140915.1 Aythya marila | reverse complement strand
AACAGGTATAAGGCCCTGGAGGCCGAAAGGCAATCGATGGATGGAAAAGGCTATAATCCCTCTCCACCAGAGATATTGGCAGGGTTGGAAAAGCCAACCCCCCCGTATAGTGACCACAGGCAGCAGGAAGAAAAGGTGAGTTTTAGTTGTGGGTGATTTATCAATCAGCGGAACAGAGGGTCCAATATGTAGAAGGGACCCTCCTCTAAGAGAAATCTGCTGCCTTCCTAGGGCCTGGGTTAGGACATCACAAGGAGGCTTCCCAGCTTGGTTCAACCGTCAGACTATTACCGATTGCTCATCCTATATCTGGGAGGAGAAGGAGTGGCAACGCATAGCCTGTGAGCAATCAAAAGGGACTTCAAGGATTTTTCAATTTGTCAAAACTCAACAAAACGCAACGGAAACCACAAAACACGTCAAAAACACCCCAAAAGCGAACCGAATCAGAAGAAAAAATGTGATTTAACAACACAAAAAACCCTTAAACCTACCTGATGTTCTCCTAAATGTACAATACACTCCCAACCACCAGAAAACCCAATGGAAACACAAAAAAAAACAAACGGAGACCTCAAAACACGTCAAAAACACCCCAAAAAAAGAACGGGATCACCCATAAACTGGAAGAAAATCCCCAAAAAGCACAGATCCAGTCCCAAAACCAGCCTAAACCTACCTGATGTTCTCCAAAACCCACAAATTTACCCTTTTCCACCATGATGACCATGGAAAACCCAACGAAACCCAATGGAAACAAAAAACATGTCAAAAAAAAAAAAAAAAAAAAAAAGAACAGGATCTCCCCAAAAAACAGAAAAAAACCCCAAATGCCATAGATCCACCCCAAAAGTCCCCCTAAGCCTACCTGATGTTCTCCAAAACCCACAATTTACCCTTTTTCACAATGATGACCAACGAGAACCCAACAAAACCCAACGGACAACCCCAAAACACGTCAAAAACACCCCAAAAAAGAACTGGTTCAACCCCAACAACGAAAGAAAACCCCAAAAGCCATAGATCCACACCAAAAATCCCCCTAAACCAACCTGAAGTTCTCCAAAACCCACAATTTACACTTTTCCACATTGATGACCATGGAAAACCCAACGAAACCCAACGGAGACCACAAAACACGTCAAAAAAAAAAAAAAAAAAAAAAAAAAAGAAAGGGATCACCCCCAAAATTGGAAGAAAATCCTTCAAAATCATAGATCCACCCCAAAACCACCCTAAACCTACCTGATGATCTCCAAAACCCACAATTTACAATTTTCCACCACCATGACCATGGAAAACCCAACGAAACCCAACGGAGACCCCAAAAGAAGTCAAAAACACCCCAAACAAGAACGGGATAAACCCTAAAAACGAAAGAAAACCCCAAAACCCATAGATCCACACCAAAAGTCCCCCTAAACCTACCTGATGTTCTCCAAAACCCACAATTTACACTTTTTCACCAGGATGACCAACATGAACCAAACGAAAACCCAAAACGAGACACCAAAACACGTCAAAAACACCCCAAAAATAAAGGGATCACCCATAAACTGGAAGAACATCCCCAAAAAGCACGGATCCAATCCCAAAACCACCCTAAACCTACCTGATGATCTCCAAAACCCACAATTTACCATTTTCCACCACGATGACCAACGAGTACACAACAAAACCCAACGGAGACCCCCAAACACCTCAAAAATTTCCCAAAAAAGAACAGGACCACCCCAAGAAACAGAAGAAAACACCAAAAAACATGACTCTGCCCCAAAAGTCCCCCTAAACCTACCTGATGTTCTCCAAAAGCCACAATTTACACTTTTTCACCATGATGACCAACAAGAACCCAACTAAAACCCAACGGAGACCCCAAAACACGTCATAAACACCCCAAAAAAGAACAGGATCACCCAAAAAAAAACAGAAGAAAAGACCAAATACCATGAATCCACCCCAAAATTCCCCTAAACCTACCTGAAGTTCTCCAAAACCCACAATTTACAATTTTCCACCACCATGACCACGGAAAACCCAAGGAATACCAACAGAGACCCCAAAACACATCAAAAACACCCCAAAAAAGAACGGGATCACCCCAAAAAACAAAAGAAAATCCCCCAAAACCATAGATCCAATCCCAAAACCAACCTAAACCTACCTGATGTTCTCCAAAACCAACAATTTACCCTTTTCCACCATGATGACCACGGAAAACGCAACGAAACCCAATGGAGACCCCAAAACACGTCAAAAACACCCCCAAAATGAATTGGATCACCCCCCCCCCCCCCAAAAAAAAAAAAAACAGAAGAAAACCCCATATATCATGAATCCACCCCAAAAGTCCCCCTAAACCTACCTGATGTTCTCCAAAACCCACAATTTACACTTTTCCACCATGATGACAACGGAAAACCCAACGAAACCCAACGAAGAACCCAAAACACGTCAGAAACACCCCAAAAATGAATTCGATCACCCCAAAACTGGAACAAAATCCCCCAAAACCATAGATCCACCACAAAAACACCCTAAATCTACCTGATGTTCTCCAAAACCCACAATTTACACTTTTCCACCATGATGACCACGGAAAACCCAACGAAACCCAACGGAGACCACAAAACACGTCAAAAACACGCCGAAAACCAACTAGATCACTAGAAAAAACAGACGAAAACCCTAAAAACCATGAATCTGCCCCAAAAGTCCTCATAAACCTACCTGATGTTCTCCAAAACCCACAATTTACACTTTTCCACCATGATGACCACGGAAAACCCAACGAAACCCAACGGAGAACCCAAAACACGTCAAAAACACCCCAAACAAGAACAGGATCACCCCCAAAACCAAAGAAAACCCCCAAAAGCACGGATCCAATCCCAAAACCACTCTAAACGTACCTGATGTTCTCCAAATCCAAATGTCCACTCCCAACCACCATAAAACACAGTAGGAACTCAACGAAACCCAACGGAAACCCCAAAACACGTCAAAAACACCCCAAAACAGAACTTAATCAGAAGAAAAAACACCAAACACTATGAATTTCCCCGCAAAACCACCCTAAACTCACCTGATCTTCTTCAAAACCCACAATCCACTCCCATTTCCCTTAAGGACCAACGAGAATCCAACTAAAACCCAACGGACACCCCAAAACAAGTCAAAAACACCCCAAACAAGAACAGGATAACCCCTAAAAAAGAAAGAAAACCCCAAAAAAACATAGATCCACCCCAAAACCACACTAAACCTACCTGATGTTCTCCAAATCCCAAAGTCCACTCCCAACAAACTTAAAAAACATTAGGAAATCAACAAAACGCAACGGAAACCCCAAAACACGTCAAAAACACCACAAAAAAAAAGCGGGATCACCCCCAAAACCGAAAGAAAACCCTAAAAGCCGTTGATCCACCCCAAAAGTCCCCCTAAACCTACCTGATGTTCTCCAATACCCACAATTTACCCGTTTTCACCATGATGAACAACAAGAACCCAACAAAAACCAACGGAGACCCCAAAACACGTCAAAAACACCCCAAAAAAGAACTGAATCAGAAGAAAAAACACCAAACACTATGAATTTCCCCGCAAAACCACCCTAAACTCACCTGATCTTCTTCAAAACCCACAATCCACTCCCATTTCCCTTAACGACCAACGAGAATCCAACTAAAACCCAACGGAGACCCCAAAACAAGTCAAAAACACCCCAAACAAGAACAGAATCACCCCCTAAACTGGAAGAAAATCCCCAAAAAACATAGATCCACCCCAAAACGACACTAAACCTACCTGATGTTCTCCAAAACACGCAAGTTAAACTTTTCCAACATGATGAAAAACAAGAACCCAACAAAACCCAACAGAGACCCCAAAACATGTCAAAAACACCCCAAAAAAGAACGGGATCACCCCCAAAACTGGAAGAAAATTCCCCCCCCCCAAAAATTTACAATTTTCACCATGATGACCAACATGAACCAAACGAAAACCCAAAAGGAGACACCAAAACACGTCAAAAACACCCCAAAAAAGAAAGGGATCACCCATAAACTGGAAGAAAATCCCCAAAAAGCACAGATCCAATCCCAAAACCAGCCTAAACCTACCTGATGTTCTCCAAAACCCACAAATTTACCCTTTTCCACCATGATGACCATGGAAAACCCAACGGAACCCAACGGAGAACCCAAAACACGTCCAAAACACCCCAAAAAAGAACGGGACCACCCCAAAAACAGAAGAAAACGCTAAAAAAAAACAGAAGAATTCCCCCAAAACCATAGATACACCACCCAAAAAAACTTAAAAACACCTGATATTCTCCAAAACCCACAGTTTACACTTTTCCAACATGATGACCAACAAGAACCCAGCAAAACCTAACGGAGACCTAAAATCACATCAAAAACACCCCAAAAATGAATTGGATAACCCCCCCCAAAAAAAAAACAGAAGAAAACCCCAAATACCATGAATCCACCCCAAAAGTCCCCCTAAACCTACCTGATGTTCTCCAAAACCCACAATTTACACTTTTCCACCATGATGACCACGGAAAACCCAACGAAACCCAACGGAGAACCCAAAACACGTCAAAAACATGCCGAAAAACAACTGGATCACTAGAAAAAAACAGAAGAAAACCCTAAAAACCTTGAATCTGCCCCAAAAGTCCTCATAAACCTACCTGAAGTTCTCCAAAACCCACAATTTACAATTTTCCACCACCATGACCACGGAAAACCCAAGGAATACCAACAGAGACCCCAAAACACATCAAAAACACCCCAAAAAAGAACGGGATCACCCCAAAAAACAAAAGAAAATCCCCCAAAACCATAGATCCAATCCCAAAACCAACCTAAACCTACCTGATGTTCTCCAAAACCAACAATTTACCCTTTTCCACCATGATGACCACGGAAAACGCAACGAAACCCAATGGAGACCCCAAAACACGTCAAAAACACCCCCAAAATGAATTGGATCACCCCCCCCCCCCAAAAAAAAAAAAAAAAAAACAGAAGAAAACCCCATATATCATGAATCCACCCCAAAAGTCCCCCTAAACCTACCTGATGTTCTCCAAAACCCACAATTTACACTTTTCCACCATGATGACAACGGAAAACCCAACGAAACCCAACGAAGAACCCAAAACACGTCAGAAACACCCCAAAAATGAATTCGATCACCCCAAAACTGGAACAAAATCCCCCAAAACCATAGATCCACCACAAAAACACCCTAAATCTACCTGATGTTCTCCAAAACCCACAATTTACACTTTTCCACCATGATGACCACGGAAAACCCAACGAAACCCAACGGAGACCACAAAACACGTCAAAAACACGCCGAAAACCAACTAGATCACTAGAAAAAACAGACGAAAACCCTAAAAACCATGAATCTGCCCCAAAAGTCCTCATAAACCTACCTGATGTTCTCCAAAACCCACAATTTACACTTTTCCACCATGATGACCACGGAAAACCCAACGAAACCCAACGGAGAACCCAAAACACGTCAAAAACACCCCAAACAAGAACAGGATCACCCCCAAAACCAAAGAAAACCCCCAAAAGCACGGATCCAATCCCAAAACCACTCTAAACGTACCTGATGTTCTCCAAATCCAAATGTCCACTCCCAACCACCATAAAACACAGTAGGAACTCAACGAAACCCAACGGAAACCCCAAAACACGTCAAAAACACCCCAAAACAGAACTTAATCAGAAGAAAAAACACCAAACACTATGAATTTCCCCGCAAAACCACCCTAAACTCACCTGATCTTCTTCAAAACCCACAATCCACTCCCATTTCCCTTAAGGACCAACGAGAATCCAACTAAAACCCAACGGACACCCCAAAACAAGTCAAAAACACCCCAAACAAGAACAGGATAACCCCTAAAAAAGAAAGAAAACCCCAAAAAAACATAGATCCACCCCAAAACCACACTAAACCTACCTGATGTTCTCCAAATCCCAAAGTCCACTCCCAACAAACTTAAAAAACATTAGGAAATCAACAAAACGCAACGGAAACCCCAAAACACGTCAAAAACACCACAAAAAAAAAGCGGGATCACCCCCAAAACCGAAAGAAAACCCTAAAAGCCGTTGATCCACCCCAAAAGTCCCCCTAAACCTACCTGATGTTCTCCAATACCCACAATTTACCCGTTTTCACCATGATGAACAACAAGAACCCAACAAAAACCAACGGAGACCCCAAAACACGTCAAAAACACCCCAAAAAAGAACTGAATCAGAAGAAAAAACACCAAACACTATGAATTTCCCCGCAAAACCACCCTAAACTCACCTGATCTTCTTCAAAACCCACAATCCACTCCCATTTCCCTTAACGACCAACGAGAATCCAACTAAAACCCAACGGAGACCCCAAAACAAGTCAAAAACACCCCAAACAAGAACAGAATCACCCCCTAAACTGGAAGAAAATCCCCAAAAAACATAGATCCACCCCAAAACGACACTAAACCTACCTGATGTTCTCCAAAACACGCAAGTTAAACTTTTCCAACATGATGAAAAACAAGAACCCAACAAAACCCAACAGAGACCCCAAAACATGTCAAAAACACCCCAAAAAAGAACGGGATCACCCCCAAAACTGGAAGAAAATTCCCCCCCCCCAAAAATTTACAATTTTCACCATGATGACCAACATGAACCAAACGAAAACCCAAAAGGAGACACCAAAACACGTCAAAAACACCCCAAAAAAGAAAGGGATCACCCATAAACTGGAAGAAAATCCCCAAAAAGCACAGATCCAATCCCAAAACCAGCCTAAACCTACCTGATGTTCTCCAAAACCCACAAATTTACCCTTTTCCACCATGATGACCATGGAAAACCCAACGGAACCCAACGGAGAACCCAAAACACGTCCAAAACACCCCAAAAAAGAACGGGACCACCCCAAAAACAGAAGAAAACGCTAAAAAAAAACAGAAGAATTCCCCCAAAACCATAGATACACCACCCAAAAAAACTTAAAAACACCTGATATTCTCCAAAACCCACAGTTTACACTTTTCCAACATGATGACCAACAAGAACCCAGCAAAACCTAACGGAGACCTAAAATCACATCAAAAACACCCCAAAAATGAATTGGATAACCCCCCCCAAAAAAAAAACAGAAGAAAACCCCAAATACCATGAATCCACCCCAAAAGTCCCCCTAAACCTACCTGATGTTCTCCAAAACCCACAATTTACACTTTTCCACCATGATGACCACGGAAAACCCAACGAAACCCAACGGAGAACCCAAAACACGTCAAAAACATGCCGAAAAACAACTGGATCACTAGAAAAAAACAGAAGAAAACCCTAAAAACCTTGAATCTGCCCCAAAAGTCCTCATAAACCTACCTGAAGTTCTCCAAAACCCACAATTTACAATTTTCCACCACCATGACCACGGAAAACCCAAGGAATACCAACAGAGACCCCAAAACACATCAAAAACACCCCAAAAAAGAACGGGATCACCCCCAAAAACAAAAGAAAATCCCCCAAAACCATAGATCCAATCCCAAAACCAACCTAAACCTACCTGATGTTCTCCAAAACCCACTATTCAGCCTTTTCCACCATGATGACAACGGAAAACCCAACGAAACCCAATGGAGACCCCAAAACACGTCAAAAACACCCCCAAAATGAATTGGATCCCCCCCCCCCCCCCCCCCAAAAAAAAAAAAACAGAAGAAAACCCCATATATCATGAATCCACCCCAAAAGTCCCCCTAAACCTACCTGATGTTCTCCAAAACCCACAATTTACACTTTTCCACCATGATGACCACGGAAAACCCAACGAAACCCAACGGAGACCACAAAACACGTCAAAAACACGCCGAAAACCAACTAGATCACTAGAAAAAACAGACGAAAACCCTAAAAACCATGAATCTGCCCAAAAGTCCTCATAAACCTACCTGATGTTCTCCAAAACCCACAATTTACACTTTTCCACCATGATGACCACGGAAAACCCAACGAAACCCAACGGAGAACCCAAAACACGTCAAAAACACCCCAAACAAGAACAGGATCACCCCCAAAACCAAAGAAAACCCCCAAAAGCACGGATCCAATCCCAAAACCACTCTAAACGTACCTGATGTTCTCCAAATCCAAATGTCCACTCCCAACCACATAAAACACAGCAGGAACTCAACGAAACCCAACGGAAACCCCAAAACACGTCAAAAACACCCCAAAACAGAACTTAATCAGAAGAAAAAACACCAAACACTATGAATTTCCCCGCAAAACCACCCTAAACTCACCTGATCTTCTTCAAAACCCACAATCCACTCCCATTTCCCTTAAGGACCAACGAGAATCCAACTAAAACCCAACGGACACCCCAAAACAAGTCAAAAACACCCCAAACAAGAACAGGATAACCCCTAAAAAAGAAAGAAAACCCCAAAAAAACATAGATCCACCCCAAAACACACTAAACCTACCTGATGTTCTCCAAATCCCAAAGTCCACTCCCAACAAACTTAAAAAACATTAGGAAATCAACAAAACGCAACGGGAAACCCCAAAACACGTCAAAAACACCACAAAAAAAAAGCGGGATCACCCCCAAAACCGAAAGAAAACCCTAAAAGCCGTTGATCCACCCCAAAAGTCCCCCTAAACCTACCTGATGTTCTCCAATACCCACAATTTACCCGTTTTCACCATGATGAACAACAAGAACCCAACAAAAACCAACGGAGACCCCAAAACACGTCAAAAACACCCCAAAAAAGAACTGAATCAGAAGAAAAAACACCAAGCACTAGAATTTCCCGCAAAACCACCCTAAACTCACCTGATCTTCTTCAAAACCACAATCCACTCCCATTTCCCTTAACGACCAACGAGAATCCAACTAAAACCCAACGGACACCCCAAAACAAGTCAAAAACACCCCAAACAAGAACAGAATCACCCCCTAAACTGGAAGAAAATCCCCAAAAAACATAGATCCACCCCAAAACGACACTAAACCTACCTGATGTTCTCCAAAACACGCAAGTTAAACTTTTCCAACATGATGAAAAACAAGAACCCAACAAAACCCAACAGAGACCCCAAAACATGTCAAAAACACCCCAAAAAAGAACGGGATCACCCCCAAAACTGGAAGAAAATTCCCCCCCCCCAAAAATTTACAATTTTCACCATGATGACCAACATGAACCAAACGAAAACCCAAAAGGAGACACCAAAACACGTCAAAAACACCCCAAAAAAGAAAGGGATCACCCATAAACTGGAAGAAAATCCCCAAAAAGCACAGATCCAATCCCAAAACCAGCCTAAACCTACCTGATGTTCTCCAAAACCCACAAATTTACCCTTTTCCACCATGATGACCATGGAAAACCCAACGGAACCCAACGGAGAACCCAAAACACGTCCAAAACACCCCAAAAAAGAACGGGACCACCCCAAAAACAGAAGAAAACGCTAAAAAAAAACAGAAGAATTCCCCCAAAACCATAGATACACCACCCAAAAAAACTTAAAAACACCTGATATTCTCCAAAACCCACAGTTTACACTTTTCCAACATGATGACCAACAAGAACCCAGCAAAACCTAACGGAGACTTAAAATCACATCAAAAACACCCCAAAAATGAATTGGATAACTCCCCCCCAAAAAAACAGAAGAAAACCCCATATATCATGAATCCACCCCAAAAGTCCCCCTAAACCTACCTGATGTTCTCCAAAACCCACAATTTACACTTTTCCACCATGATGACAACGGAAAACCCAACGAAACCCAACGAAGAACCCAAAACACGTCAGAAACACCCCAAAAATGAATTCGATCACCCCAAAACTGGAACAAAATCCCCCAAAACCATAGATCCACCCCAAAAACACCCTAAATCTACCTGATGTTCTCCAAAACCCACAATTTACACTTTTCCACCATGATGACCACGGAAAACCCAACGAAACCCAACGGAGACCACAAAACACGTCAAAAACACGCCGAAAACCAACTAGATCACTAGAAAAAACAGACGAAAACCCTAAAAACCATGAATCTGCCCCAAAAGTCCTCATAAACCTACCTGATGTTCTCCAAAACCCACAATTTACACTTTTCCACCATGATGACCACGGAAAACCCAACGAAACCCAACGGAGAACCCAAAACACGTCAAAAACACCCCAAACAAGAACAGGATCACCCCCAAAACCAAAGAAAACCCCCAAAAGCACGGATCCAATCCCAAAACCACTCTAAACGTACCTGATGTTCTCCAAATCCAAATGTCCACTCCCAACCACCATAAAAACACAGTAGGAACTCAACGAAACCCAACGGAAACCCCAAAACACGTCAAAAACACCCCAAAACAGAACTTAATCAGAAGAAAAAACACCAAACACTATGAATTTCCCCGCAAAACCACCCTAAACTCACCTGATCTTCTTCAAAACCCACAATCCACTCCCATTTCCCTTAAGGACCAACGAGAATCCAACTAAAACCCAACGGACACCCCAAAACAAGTCAAAAACACCCCAAACAAGAACAGGATAACCCCTAAAAAAGAAAGAAAACCCCAAAAAAACATAGATCCACCCCAAAACCACACTAAACCTACCTGATGTTCTCCAAATCCCAAAGTCCACTCCCAACAAACTTAAAAAACATTAGGAAATCAACAAAACGCAACGGAAACCCCAAAACACGTCAAAAACACCACAAAAAAAAAGCGGGATCACCCCCAAAACCGAAAGAAAACCCTAAAAGCCGTTGATCCACCCCAAAAGTCCCCCTAAACCTACCTGATGTTCTCCAATACCCACAATTTACCCGTTTCCACCATGATGAACAACAAGAACCCAACAAAAACCAACGGAGACCCCAAAACACGTCAAAAACACCCCAAAAAAGAACTGAATCAGAAGAAAAAACACCAAACACTATGAATTTCCCCGCAAAACCACCCTAAACTCACCTGATCTTCTTCAAAACCCACAATCCACTCCCATTTCCCTTAACGACCAACGAGAATCCAACTAAAACCCAACGGACACCCCAAAACAAGTCAAAAACACCCCAAACAAGAACAGAATCACCCCCTAAACTGGAAGAAAATCCCCAAAAAACATAGATCCACCCCAAAACGACACTAAACCTACCTGATGTTCTCCAAAACACGCAAGTTAAACTTTTCCAACATGATGAAAAACAAGAACCCAACAAAACCCAACAGAGACCCCAAAACATGTCAAAAACACCCCAAAAAAGAACGGGATCACCCCCAAAACTGGAAGAAAATTCCCCCCCCCAAAAATTTACAATTTTCACCATGATGACCAACATGAACCAAACGAAAACCCAAAAGGAGACACCAAAACACGTCAAAAACACCCCAAAAAAGAAAGGGATCACCCATAAACTGGAAGAAAATCCCCAAAAAGCACAGATCCAATCCCAAAACCAGCCTAAACCTACCTGATGTTCTCCAAAACCCACAAATTTACCCTTTTCCACCATGATGACCATGGAAAACCCAACGGAACCCAACGGAGAACCCAAAACACGTCCAAAACACCCCAAAAAAGAACGGGACCACCCCAAAAACAGAAGAAAACGCTAAAAAAAACAGAAGAATTCCCCCAAAACCATAGATACACCACCCAAAAAAACTTAAAAACACCTGATATTCTCCAAAACCCACAGTTTACACTTTTCCAACATGATGACCAACAAGAACCCAGCAAAACCTAACGGAGACCTAAAATCACATCAAAAACACCCCCAAAATGAATTGGATAACCCCCCCCCAAAAAAACAGAAGAAAACCCCATATATCATGAATCCACCCCAAAAGTCCCCCTAAACCTACCTGATGTTCTCCAAAACCCACAATTTACACTTTTCCACCATGATGACAACGGAAAACCCAACGAAACCCAACGAAGAACCCAAAACACGTCAGAAACACCCCAAAAATGAATTCGATCACCCCAAAACTGGAACAAAATCCCCCAAAACCATAGATCCACCCCAAAAACACCCTAAATCTACCTGATGTTCTCCAAAACCCACAATTTACACTTTTCCACCATGATGACCACGGAAAACCCAACGAAACCCAACGGAGACCACAAAACACGTCAAAAACACGCCGAAAACCAACTAGATCACTAGAAAAAACAGACGAAAACCCTAAAAACCATGAATCTGCCCCCAAAGTCCTCATAAACCTACCTGATGTTCTCCAAAACCCACAATTTACACTTTTCCACCATGATGACCACGGAAAACCCAACGAAACCCAACGGAGAACCCAAAACACGTCAAAAACACCCCAAACAAGAACAGGATCACCCCCAAAACCAAAGAAAACCCCCAAAAGCACGGATCCAATCCCAAAACCACTCTAAACGTACCTGATGTTCTCCAAATCCAAATGTCCACTCCCAACCACCATAAAACACAGCAGGAACTCAACGAAACCCAACGGAAACCCCAAAACACGTCAAAAACACCCCAAAACAGAACTTAATCAGAAGAAAAAACACCAAACACTATGAATTTCCCCGCAAAACCACCCTAAACTCACCTGATCTTCTTCAAAACCCACAATCCACTCCCATTTCCCTTAAGGACCAACGAGAATCCAACTAAAACCCAACGGACACCCCAAAACAAGTCAAAAACACCCCAAACAAGAACAGGATAACCCCTAAAAAAGAAAGAAAACCCCAAAAAAACATAGATCCACCCCAAAACCACACTAAACCTACCTGATGTTCTCCAAATCCCAAAGTCCACTCCCAACAAACTTAAAAAACATTAGGAAATCAACAAAACGCAACGGAAACCCCAAAACACGTCAAAAACACCACAAAAAAAAAGCGGGATCACCCCCAAAACCGAAAGAAAACCCTAAAAGCCGTTGATCCACCCCAAAAGTCCCCCTAAACCTACCTGATGTTCTCCAATACCCACAATTTACCCGTTTTCACCATGATGAACAACAAGAACCCAACAAAAACCAACGGAGACCCCAAAACACGTCAAAAACACCCCAAAAAAGAACTGGATCAGAAGAAAAAACACCAGAAACTATCAATTTCCCCGCAAAACCACCCTAAACTCACCTGATCTTCTTCAAAACCCACAATCCACTCCCATTTCCCTTAACGACCAACGAGAATCCAACTAAAACCCAACGGACACCCCAAAACAAGTCAAAAACACCCCAAACAAGAACGGAATCACCCCCTAAACTGGAAGAAAATCCCCAAAAAACATAGATCCACCCCAAAACGACACTAAACCTACCTGATGTTCTCCAAAACACGCAAGTTAAACTTTTCCAACATGATGAAAAACAAGAACCCAACAAAACCCAACAGAGACCCCAAAACATGTCAAAAACACCCCAAAAAAGAACGGGATCACCCCCAAAACTGGAAGAAAATTCCCCCCCCCAAAAATTTACAATTTTCACCATGATGACCAACATGAACCAAACGAAAACCCAAAAGGAGACACCAAAACACGTCAAAAACACACCAAAAAAGAAAGGGATCACCCATAAACTGGAAGAAAATCCCCAAAAAGCACAGATCCAATCCCAAAACCAGCCTAAACCTACCTGATGTTCTCCAAAACCCACAAATTTACCCTTTTCCACCATGATGACCATGGAAAACCCAACGGAACCCAACGGAGAACCCAAAACACGTCCAAAACACCCCAAAAAAGAACGGGACCACCCCAAAAACAGAAGAAAACGCTAAAAAAAACAGAAGAATTCCCCCAAAACCATAGATACACCACCCAAAAAAACTTAAAAACACCTGATATTCTCCAAAACCCACAGTTTACACTTTTCCAACATGATGACCAACAAGAACCCAGCAAAACCTAACGGAGACCTAAAATCACGTCAAAAACACCCCAAAAATGAATTGGATAACCCCCCCCCAAAAAAACAGAAGAAAACCCCAAATACCATGAATCCACCCCAAAAGTCCCCCTAAACCTACCTGATGTTCTCCAAAACCCACAATTTACACTTTTCCACCATGATGACCACGGAAAACCCAACGAAACCCAACGGTTTTAAGAAAATTAAGCAAAAGAATTTTCATAGTGTCTAGGCAAGCATTATGCAGCTCCTTACTTCAGCAGGGAGCTTTCGCAACTCCCGCTCCTCAAACAGAACTCCTTGTTTTTATAATACAAAAGACAATGAACAAACATTTATGGTGTATTACCCTAAGTTTTTGGGTTAGGGTTTTTTGCGTCTTAATGTTTTGGGGTTAGGGTTTGGAGCGCCCTAAGTTTTTGGGCTAGGGCTTTGAGCATTCCTAACGTTTTGGGTTGGGTTTGGGTTTTGAGCATCCTAAGATTTTGGGTTGGGGGTTTTAGGCATAGGTCTTCAGGGGTTTAGTGTGGTAAATAGTTTGGGTTAGGTCTGTAGGGGTTTCGAGGTTTTTTTGGATGTTAGGGCTTGAGGCTTTTTTTGTAAGGGCGGTGAGGGTTCCAGTGAGTGCTGGTAAATGCAGTTCTGGAGCACTCGGCCTGTGATTGGCCATGCTGGCTGTGCGGGGAATGCTGGTAGGTGTAGTTTTCCGGCACTGGGAGGCCATGTTGTGTGCCCAGAGCATGCCGGGAGATGTAGTTCTCGGGACTCCGGACTTCCGGGAGGCCATGTTGCGTACCCACAGTATGCCGGGAAATGTAGTTTTCGGATTCGGGACTTCCGGGAGGCCATGTTGAATGCCCAGAGCATACCGGGAGATGTAGTTCTCGGGAACTAGGGTTAGGGGCTAGGGCTGGGGCTAGAGTTAGGGTTTCGGGTGAGGGTTGGGGTTGGGGGTTATTGTTAGGGTTAGTGGTTTAGGGTTAGGCTTAGAGGGTTATGGTTAGGGATAGGTTAGGGGTAGGTTTAGAGGGTTAGGGTAAGGGTTAGGGGTTAGGGGTTGGGACTGTGGTTAGGCTTAGGGTAAGGGTTAGGGTGAGGGTATTAGGGTTAGGGTTCGGGTTCAGATTAGGGTAAGGGTAAGGGTTAGGGCAAAGGTAAGTGTTAGGGTAAGGCTAAGGGTAAGTCTGAGGGTGAGGATAAGGTTTAGGGAAAGGGTTAGGTTTAGGGTAAGGATTAGGGTAAGGGTAAGGATTAGGGTTAGGTTTAGGGTAAGAATAAGGGTAAGCTAATGGTTAGGATAAGGGTAAGGGTTAGGGTAAAGGTTTTCATTTGTTAAAGCTGAAACGCAGTATGCAATCTGGGACGTCACAGCCAGAGCTGCCTATGGCAAGGTGAGAGAGGAAAAGACGGAGCAGATGTTCTACTCCTAGTTTTTTCTTTATACGTAAATAAAAGTTTGAGCTAATTCCATTTGGAAGAGTTCCAATTACTTGCTTGGTCATAATGTCTTTTAATATTGAAAGCTGCAGCAAAAGCATGGGGATTTTTGCTTCTAGAAACACCCTAGTTCTCTTGTCTGCACTATGCATGCTTTTGAGCTAAAACTGATTAAAAAATAAAAAGAAAAATCACACACACACACAGAAAAAAAAAAAAAAAAAAAAAAAACACCACAGCTGCTGCTGCTGCTCTCTTCCTACTTCCTTGTGCTTTGCCCCTTCCCTTCCCAGGTGATTGGATTTGGGTGCTAGTCGGGGCCAAATGGTATGTGAGTCCCAGGCATCCCCTCAGAGAGCTCATTCTGCTTGGGCTGCTCTTTGGGGTGTTTGTTTTTCCTTCGGTCAGTTGCAGGCTTCTTCAGGTGGATGAGAGTTTATGGACTGATGCGTTTCCAAGTAGCGAGGGGTACGCACATCTTTTTGAGGTAACAGCTAGTAGGATCTGTTAGAATAATGTAGTACTTGGTGCCTTTATTGCATGCAGTTCTTTATCAGGTGAGTAACTGTTGCGAGTAACTGAAGTCAATGTTACTTGGTGTGTTTGCTATGCAGTGCCTGTGCGGACTATTGCACGAGACACAGCTTTCTGACATCTGGCCCAGCAACTACTAAATAAGGGGAGGGGAGAAGCTGAAGAACGACCAAAGGACAAAGCCTGGGAGGAAGACTACGAGCCTTCAGTACGAGCGGCCCCCAGAGGGACCACCGGAGACTGATAACGCCTGCACCAGTGGGAGGGTTTGGATTCTGGGAACTAATTAGAATAACCCTGCCTTTTGTAGAAGTAGTAATGAATATGTATTAGCCTAGCAGCATAAAATCCAGCCGCCTGATGTAACTTGTGTGCGTCTTGGTGGAGCAGAGACTCCTGGCGCACCCAGCGCTGCTTGCTTACCTCTATTCCTTTAATAAATCATAAACATTAATTGTAAGCCTATTTGGGACTCGTTCATTTATTACAAGTGGGACCTCCCGATGGGTGGAAGCTGTCGGGATAGCTCGGGATGCTGAGGCGTGGTGCTGCAAGGAGGTTGGTGGTCGGTGGCGCCCTGGGGCAGGCCGAATTGGGAGGGGGCGAGGCGGCGGGTGGTCGGTGGCTTCTGTGGAAAAGGCGCTTGTATGGGGGGGCTGCGCATTCAGAGGAACCTTGACAGGCTGCAGATAGGGGCAGGCAGGAACCTTTTGAAGTTCAGGAGAGGGAAATGCCAAGCCCTACCCCTAGGGAGAAACACCTCTGTTTACCAGCACTGTCTAGCTCGATACTGAATAAGCATTTCTTCATGGAAGGGGTGCTTTGCTATTAGAACAGGCTGCCCGGGGAAGTGGTAAGAGACCCGATCCTTAAAAGTATTGAAGAGACATGTGGACATAGCCCGGGAGTCCGGCCTCCGGCAGGGCGGGAGCTGGCTCTTCCGAGCCCCTGTGCTCCGGTCTTGTGCGACGCGTTTGCAAGCAGCACCGGGTGCCGGGTCCGACATCGGACGGTTCGGGGACGGCGATTCCGGGGCCGTCGGCTAGCGGGGGCCGGCTATGTCGTGTCCCGGGGATCCGACTTCAGGGGGCGTGGGGGCCGGCCGTGCAGTGAAGCGGGGGGCTGGCGTCCGCCGGCTTCCCAGAGAGCGGGCTTTCGGTGCCGTGCGGTTCGGTGGCCGGCCGTCCCGAAACCCTGGGCACCGGTCTTGTGCTAGACTCAGCGGGCTCCGGGGCCGAACTCGGCTTCTCGGGGCCGGCGGTCGCGGTGTCCAGGTGTCCCGCCTCGGGCGGCGCGGGGCCGGCTGTCCCTAGCAGCTGGGTTCCCAAGAGCTTCTGGGCTCCCAAGCGTCGCCCAAGACCGGATCCCAGAGAATCGGGACGGCCGGCCGCACCGCTGCGACTAGCACAAGCGTCTCCCGACAACGGAGCCCAGGAGCTTGCGAGGGTCAGATTCCGCGCCCCGGCATAGAGAAACGGGGAGCGCGGGTCGGCCGGCCGCAGCTTCGCACGGGACCGAACCCCCTGTCTCCGGCACGGCCAGACCCCGAGCCGGCAGACAGCAGCCTCCCGCTTCACGGCACAGTCGGCCCCCAACCCGCCCGAGTTCTGATCGCCGGGACACGGGACAGCCGGCCGCGCCGCCCGAGGCCGGACACCTGGAGCCCGGGACCGCCGTCCCTGACAAAGCCAAAGTCGGACCCGGACCCCGCTGCGGCTAGCACACGCGTCGCCCAGGACCGCAGCCTAGGACCTCGGGACGGTCGCATCCCGCGCCTCCGGCAGGAGCTACCCGGGAGGGCAGGACGGCCTGCCGCAGCTCCGCAAGAGACCGAACCTGCTGGATTCCGGGACGGCCAGAGCCCGAGCCGGTGGGCAGCAGCCTCCCGCTTCACGGCTCGGCAGGCACCCACGTCGCCCGACTTCGGACCCACGGGACAGCCGGCACCCGCGCCGCCGGAGGCCGGACACACGGGCCTCGGCATCGCCGTCCCCGAACCGCACGAAGTCACACACGGTCTCCGGTGCGTCCAGCACACGCATCGCAAAGACCGGAGCCCAGATTATAGGATCAGCCAGCCCCGCGCCGCCCGAGGTCGGACCGGGAACCCGGTGCGCTTGGCACATGCGTCGCCCAAGAACGGCACCCAGGGCTGCGGGATGGTCGTGCGTCACGCAGCCCGAGTTCGGACCCCCTTAACACAGGACAACTGGCACCCGCGCCACCGGAGGACAGAATCCCGTGCCCCGGGATTGTGTTGTATTTTCTCCCCCTCCCTCTTTGAGGAGAGGGGGAGTGAGGGAGCGGTTGTGGTGGAACTCGGCTGCCCACCTGAGTAAAACCACCACTGTCCTTTTTCGCGCCCAACGTGGGGCTCGAGGGTTGAGATAACAGTAGTATTGATTGAAGTATTTACAACTAACATATTGGTTGTCATAATGCTCGGTTTTCTGGTAATACTTTTCTGTGTGGATATGTTGTATGTAGCCCACTTTCTGTTTTCTTTTTTCCTTTACATCCGATCGGAGAAAACGTTGAAGTCTGTGCTTGTTTTTTTAACATGTTGTGCTGTAACATACTGGCCTTCAGTTTGGTTTGGTATTCAAGCCCGGCATTGTTATCCTCCTGGTCTCCTGGAGATTATATTATTGACAATATTAAGAATTACAGTGCCTTCTTTTTTGCCCCCAGCAGTCAATCAGTGAATAATATCGGGTGTGGTGTCTTCTACTTTTCTCCCTGTGGGCTAATTACAGCAGCCTTTCAGTATCTTGGATACCCCTGGTGAGATATTATCCTCCTCTTACTAGGTGTAGTGTTTGTCTTCTTCCCCAAGGCAAAGCAGTTTATTAAGAATATTATCCAAGGACCTGTCCCCAGACGAAGTTGTGGGTGGCAAGTGTGTGGGGGGATTTGGGCAGGTACCTATCACGGTTTTCTCCTCCAATGGTTCTAAATTTCACCCCTGAACAAGTACAAAATCCAAGAAAGTTGGTAGAATGTTTGAAAGATGTATGCCCTGACCTTGGCAATACTAGAGAACTCCACCAGCTGGCTGCACTCTGCTGGGGTCTGGCTTACGCCTATCAGATGTCAATTAACATTGCCCAGCACCCTCAAGGGGATAGGGAGGTTCTTGAATTTGATGATGAGACAGCACACACTGTGACCACCCCAGAGGACCGACCATCTTTGGTATCAGTCGCCCCCGTAGTAAAGACAAAACAGTGGAAACGGAGATCAGGTCGTTTAGTAAGGGAAGGAGCGCCTCCTATGGATGAGGGAGAAGAGGAAAAGGCAAGCGGCTCTAAAGCAGCGTTATCACGGCAACATCACGAAGAAGAGACTGAAATCATAGATGAATCAGAAACTACTCGGTCTCTATCCTTGAGTGAGCTGCGAGAAATACGAAAAGCCTTCAGTCGCCGTCCAGGTGAGCACATCCTCACTTGGCTGCTTCGACGCTGGGATAGTGGGGCCAATACCCAACAGCTAGAAGGCAACGAAGCCAAGCAGCTGGGATCCCACAAGCCTCTGGGAAGATTGAGAGGTACAATGGACTGTTAAAAACTATGCTGCGAGCATTGCCTGCTGCGACATGGAAACAATAGGATATAAACCTACCAGAGGCCACTTGGTTAGTTAACAACAGGGGGTCTGAAAGCCGTGCTGGTCCTGCTGAAACAAAACCCCTACACACTGTGGGAGAAGCTAAAGTCACTGTAGTGCATGTGGGGAAGTGGATGGGGAAGGCGGTGTGGGTTGCCCCTGCCATGGGAAAAGGCAAACCCACTCGTGGGATTGTCTTTGCCCAAGGTCCAGGGTATACCTGGTGGGTGATGCAGAAAGATGGGGATATCAAGTGTGTGCCTCAAGGAGATTTAACACTGGGAGAAAATTAATCTGTCATCCAAGTTATGTGTTGTAGGAGGACACTGCAGAACCAATGAAAGGTCAACTTTGCAAGGAACCAGGCAAGTGCAACAGTGATGTGAGCTAAGCTGGTGCTGGTGTCAAGAAAACCAACTTCGCCTGCCCTGAGTGACCACTTTGACAGATGATGGTGAAACCATCAACAGTTTTTTCTGAGCATTTTGGGAAAAGACCTATAGAATAAAGAGAAGTACAGACATAAAAATGCTTCAATGGACAGAAAACTATGGTGATGAGACCATCTATATACTAAACTGTACCTGATTGTGACACAAATGTTATGGAATAAGGGGTGGAAGTTGTGTTGCGTCTGTCTGAGCTGGAGTCACCGTTTCCCTGCAGCAGCCCGCACAGTGCTGTACTCTACACTCGTAGCTGGAACAACACTGAAATCACTCCAGTGTTGTGCCTATTGCTGCATAGTGCTGGCACAGCATCAGGACTCTTTCCAAGTCCCTAAGAGCCAGGCACGAGTGCCGGCTGTCCCGTGTTCCGGGGGTCCGAACTCGGGCTGCGTGACGCACGACCATCCCGCGGCTATGGGCGCCGTTCTTGGGCGACGCATGTGCCAAGCGCACCGGGTTCCCGGTCCGACCTCGGGCGGCGCGGGGCTGGCTGATCCTATAATCTGGGCTCCGGTCTTTGCGATGCGTGTGCTGGACGCACCGGAGACCGTGTGTGACTTCGTGCGGTTCGGGGACGGCGATGCCGAGGCCCGTGTGTCCGGCCTCCGGCGGCGCGGGTGCCGGCTGTCCCGTGGGTCCGAAGTCGGGCGACGTGGGTGCCTGCCGAGCCGTGAAGCGGGAGGCTGCTGCCCACCGGCTCGGGCTCTGGCCGTCCCGGAATCCAGCAGGTTCGGTCTCTTGCGGAGCTGCGGCAGGCCGTCCTGCCCTCCCGGGTAGCTCCTGCCGGAGGCGCGGGATGCGACCGTCCCGAGGTCCTAGGCTGCGGTCCTGGGCGACGCGTGTGCTAGCCGCAGCGGGGTCCGGGTCCGACTTTGGCTTTGTCAGGGACGGCGGTCCCGGGCTCCAGGTGTCCGGCCTCGGGCGGCGCGGCCGGCTGTCCCGTGTCCCGGCGATCAGAACTCGGGCGGGTTGGGGGCCGACTGTGCCGTGAAGCGGGAGGCTGCTGTCTGCCGGCTCGGGGTCTGGCCGTGCCGGAGACAGGGGGTTCGGTCCCGTGCGAAGCTGCGGCCGGCCGACCCGCGCTCCCCGTTTCTCTATGCCGGGGCGCGGAATCTGACCCTCGCAAGCTCCTGGGCTCCGTTGTCGGGAGACGCTTGTGCTAGTCGCAGCGGTGCGGCCGGCCGTCCCGATTCTCTGGGATCCGGTCTTGGGCGACGCTTGGGAGCCCAGAAGCTCTTGGGAACCCAGCTGCTAGGGACAGCCGGCCCCGCGCCGCCCGAGGCGGGACACCTGGACACCGCGACCGCCGGCCCCGAGAAGCCGAGTTCGGCCCCGGAGCCCGCTGAGTCTAGCACAAGACCGGTGCCCAGGGTTTCGGGACGGCCGGCCACCGAACCGCACGGCACCGAAAGCCCGCTCTCTGGGAAGCCGGCGGACGCCAGCCCCCCGCTTCACTGCACGGCCGGCCCCCACGCCCCCTGAAGTCGGATCCCCGGGACACGACATAGCCGGCCCCCGCTAGCCGACGGCCCCGGAATCGCCGTCCCCGAACCGTCCGATGTCGGACCCGGCACCCGGTGCTGCTTGCAAACGCGTCGCACAAGACCGGAGCACAGGGGCTCGGAAGAGCCAGCTCCCGCCCTGCCGGAGGCCGGACTCCCGGGCTATGTCCACATGTCTCTTCAATACTTTTAAGGATCGGGTCTCTTACCACTTCCCCGGGCAGCCTGTTCTAATAGCAAAGCACCCCTTCCATGCAGAAATGCTTATTCAGTATCGAGCTAGCCAGTGCTGGTAAACAGAGGTGTTTCTCCCTAGGGGTAGGGCTTGGCATTTCCCTCTCCTGAACTTCAAAAGGTTCCTGCCTGCCCCTATCTGCAGCCTGTCAAGGTTCCTCTGAATGCGCAGCCCCCCCATACAAGCGCCTTTTCCACAGAAGCCACCGACCACCCGCCGCCTCGCCCCCTCCCAATTCGGCCTGCCCCAGGGCGCCACCGACCACCAACCTCCTTGCAGCACCACGCCTCAGCATCCCGAGCTATCCCGACAGCTTCCACCCATCGGGAGGTCCCACTTGTAATAAATGAACGAGTCCCAAATAGGCTTACAATTAATGTTTATGATTTATTAAAGGAATAGAGGTAAGCAAGCAGCGCTGGGTGCGCCAGGAGTCTCTGCTCCACCAAGACGCACACAAGTTACATCAGGCGGCTGGATTTTATGCTGCTAGGCTAATACATATTCATTACTACTTCTACAAAAGGCAGGGTTATTCTAATTAGTTCCCAGAATCCAAACCCTCCCACTGGTGCAGGCGTTATCAGTCTCCGGTGGTCCCTCTGGGGGCCGCTCGTACTGAAGGCTCGTAGTCTTCCTCCCAGGCTTTGTCCTTTGGTCGTTCTTCAGCTTCTCCCCTCCCCTTATTTAGTAGTTGCTGGGCCAGATGTCAGAAAGCTGTGTCTCGTGCAATAGTCCGCACAGGCACTGCATAGCAAACACACCAAGTAACATTGACTTCAGTTACTCGCAACAGTTACTCACCTGATAAAGAACTGCATGCAATAAAGGCACCAAGTACTACATTATTCTAACAGATCCTACTAGCTGTTACCTCAAAAAGATGTGCGTACCCCTCGCTACTTGGAAACGCATCAGTCCATAAACTCTCATCCACCTGAAGAAGCCTGCAACTGACCGAAGGAAAAACAAACACCCCAAAGAGCAGCCCAAGCAGAATGAGCTCTCTGAGGGGATGCCTGGGACTCACATACCATTTGGCCCCGACTAGCACCCAAATCCAATCACCTGGGAAGGGAAGGGGCAAAGCACAAGGAAGTAGGAAGAGAGCAGCAGCAGCAGCTGTGGTGTTTTTTTTTTTTTTTTTTTTTTTCTGTGTGTGTGTGTGATTTTTCTTTTTATTTTTTAATCAGTTTTAGCTCAAAAGCATGCATAGTGCAGACAAGAGAACTAGGGTGTTTCTAGAAGCAAAAATCCCCATGCTTTTGCTGCAGCTTTCAATATTAAAAGACATTATGACCAAGCAAGTAATTGGAACTCTTCCAAATGGAATTAGCTCAAACTTTTATTTACGTATAAAGAAAAAACTAGGAGTAGAACATCTGCTCCGTCTTTTCCTCTCTCACCTTGCCATAGGCAGCTCTGGCTGTGACGTCCCAGATTGCATACTGCGTTTCAGCTTTAACAAATGAAAACCTTTACCCTAACCCTTACCCTTATCCTAACCATTAGCTTACCCTTATTCTTACCCTAAACCTAACCCTAATCCTTACCCTTACCCTAATCCTTACCCTAAACCTAACCCTTTCCCTAAACCTTATCCTCACCCTCAGCCTTACCCTAACCCTTACCCTTAGCCTTACCCTAACACTTACCTTTGCCCTAACCCTTACCCGTACCCTAATCTGAACCCGAACCCTAACCCTAATACCCTAACCCTTACCCTAAGCCTAACCACAGTCCCAACCCCTAACCCCTAACCCTTACCCTAACCCTCTAAACCTACCCCTAACCTATCCCTAACCATAACCCTCTAAGCCTAACCCTAAACCACTAACCCTAACAATAACCCCCAACCCCAACCCTCACCCGAAACCCTAACTCTAGCCCCAGCCCTAGCCCCTAACCCTAGTTCCCGAGAACTACATCTCCCGGTATGCTCTGGGCATTCAACATGGCCTCCCGGAAGTCCCGAATCCGAAAACTACATTTCCCGGCATACTGTGGGTACGCAACATGGCCTCCCGGAAGTCCGGAGTCCCGAGAACTACATCTCCCGGCATGCTCTGGGCACACAACATGGCCTCCCAGTGCCGGAAAACTACACCTACCAGCATTCCCCGCACAGCCAGCATGGCCAATCACAGGCCGAGTGCTCCAGAACTGCATTTACCAGCACTCACTGGAACCCTCACCGCCCTTACAAAAAAAGCCTCAAGCCCTAACATCCAAAAAAACCTCGAAACCCCTACAGACCTAACCCAAACTATTTACCACACTAAACCCCTGAAGACCTATGCCTAAAACCCCCAACCCAAAATCTTAGGATGCTCAAAACCCAAACCCAACCCAAAACGTTAGGAATGCTCAAAGCCCTAGCCCAAAAACTTAGGGCGCTCCAAACCCTAACCCCAAAACATTAAGACGCAAAAAACCCTAACCCAAAAACTTAGGGTAATACACCATAAATGTTTGTTCATTGTCTTTTGTATTATAAAAACAAGGAGTTCTGTTTGAGGAGCGGGAGTTGCGAAAGCTCCCTGCTGAAGTAAGGAGCTGCATAATGCTTGCCTAGACACTATGAAAATTCTTTTGCTTAATTTTCTTAAAACCGTTGGGTTTCGTTGGGTTTTCCGTGGTCATCATGGTGGAAAAGTGTAAATTGTGGGTTTTGGAGAACATCAGGTAGGTTGAGGCTGGTTTTGGGATTGGATCTGTGCTTTTTGGGGATTTTCTTCCAGTTTATGGGTGATCCCTTTCTTTTTTGGGGTGTTTTTGACGTGTTTTGGTGTCTCCTTTTGGGTTTTCGTTTGGTTCATGTTGGTCATCATGGTGAAAATTGTAAATTTTTGGGGGGGGGGAATTTTCTTCCAGTTTTGGGGGTGATCCCGTTCTTTCTTGGGGTGTTTTTGACATGTTTTGGGGTCTCTGTTGGGTTTTGTTGGGTTCTTGTTTTTCATCATGTTGGAAAAGTTTAACTTGCGTGTTTTGGAGAACATCAGGTAGGTTTAGTGTCGTTTTGGGGTGGATCTATGTTTTTTGGGGATTTTCTTCCAGTTTAGGGGGTGATTCTGTTCTTGTTTGGGGTGTTTTTGACTTGTTTTGGGGTCTCCGTTGGTTTTTGTTGGGTTTTCCGTGGTCATCATGGTGGAAAAGTGTAAATTGTGGGTTTTGGAGAACATCAGGTAGGTTTATGAGGACTTTTGGGGCAGATTCATGGTTTTTAGGGTTTTCGTCTGTTTTTTCTAGTGATCTAGTTGGTTTTCGGCGTGTTTTTGACGTGTTTTGTGGTCTCCGTTGGGTTTCGTTGGGTTTTCCGTGGTCATCATGGTGGAAAAGTGTAAATTGTGGGTTTTGGAGAACATCAGGTAGATTTAGGGTGTTTTTGTGGTGGATCTATGGTTTTGGGGGATTTTGTTCCAGTTTTGGGGTGATCGAATTCATTTTTGGGGTGTTTCTGACGTGTTTTGGGTTCTTCGTTGGGTTTCGTTGGGTTTTCCGTTGTCATCATGGTGGAAAAGTGTAAATTGTGGGTTTTGGAGAACATCAGGTAGGTTTAGGGGGACTTTTGGGGTGGATTCATGATATATGGGGTTTTCTTCTGTTTTTTTTTTTTTTTTTTTTTGGGGGGGGGGTGATCCAATTCATTTTGGGGGTGTTTTTGACGTGTTTTGGGGTCTCCATTGGGTTTCGTTGCGTTTTCCGTGGTCATCATGGTGGAAAAGGGTAAATTGTTGGTTTTGGAGAACATCAGGTAGGTTTAGGTTGGTTTTGGGATTGGATCTATGGTTTTGGGGGATTTTCTTTTGTTTTTGGGGGTGATCCCGTTCTTTTTTGGGGTGTTTTTGATGTGTTTTGGGGTCTCTGTTGGTATTCCTTGGGTTTTCCGTGGTCATCATGGTGGAAAAGTGTAAATTGTGGGTTTTGGAGAACATCAGGTAGGTTTAGGGGGACTTTTGGGGTGGATTCATGGTATTTGGGGTTTTCTTCTGTTTTTTTTGGGGGGGGGGGTTATCCAATTCATTTTTGGGGTGTTTTTGATGTGATTTTAGGTCTCCGTTAGGTTTTGCTGGGTTCTTGTTGGTCATCATGTTGGAAAAGTGTAAATTGTGGGTTTTGGAGAATATCAGGTGTTTTTAAGTTTTTTTGGGTGGTGTATCTATGGTTTTGGGGGAATTCTTCTGTTTTTTTTAGCGTTTTCTTCTGTTTTTGGGGTGGTCCCGTTCTTTTTTGGGGTGTTTTGGACGTGTTTTGGGTTCTCCGTTGGGTTCCGTTGGGTTTTCCATGGTCATCATGGTGGAAAAGGGTAAATTTGTGGGTTTTGGAGAACATCAGGTAGGTTGAGGCTGGTTTTGGGATTGGATCTGTGCTTTTTGGGGATTTTCTTCCAGTTTATGGGTGATCCCTTTCTTTTTTGGGGTGTTTTTGACGTGTTTTGGTGTCTCCTTTTGGGTTTTCGTTTGGTTCATGTTGGTCATCATGGTGAAAATTGTAAATTTTTGGGGGGGGGGAATTTTCTTCCAGTTTTGGGGGTGATCCCGTTCTTTTTTGGGGTGTTTTTGACATGTTTTGGGGTCTCTGTTGGGTTTTGTTGGGTTCTTGTTTTTCATCATGTTGGAAAAGTTTAACTTGCGTGTTTTGGAGAACATCAGGTAGGTTTAGTGTCGTTTTGGGGTGGATCTATGTTTTTTGGGGATTTTCTTCCAGTTTAGGGGGTGATTCTGTTCTTGTTTGGGGTGTTTTTGACTTGTTTTGGGGTCTCCGTTGGGTTTTAGTTGGATTCTCGTTGGTCGTTAAGGGAAATGGGAGTGGATTGTGGGTTTTGAAGAAGATCAGGTGAGTTTAGGGTGGTTTTGCGGGGAAATTGATAGTTTTTGGTGTTTTTTCTTCTGATTCAGTTCTTTTTTGGGGTGTTTTTGACGTGTTTTGGGGTCTCCGTTGGTTTTTGTTGGGTTCTTGTTGTTCATCATGGTGGAAAAGTGTAAATTGTGGGTTTTGGAGAACATCAGGTAGGTTTATGAGGAACTTTTGGGGCAGATTCAAGGTTTTTAGGGTTTTCTTCTGTTTTTTTTTCTAGTGATCCAGTTGTTTTTCGGCGTGTTTTTGACGTGTTTTGGGTTCTCGTTGGGTTTCATTGGGTTTTCCGTGGTCATCATGGTGGAAAAGTGTAAATTGTGGGTTTTGGAGAACATCAGGTAGGTTTAGGGGGACTTTTGGGGTGGATTCATGGTATTTGGGGTTTTCTTCTGTTTTTTTGGGGGGGGGGGGTTATCCAATTCATTTTTGGGGTGTTTTTGATGTGATTTTAGGTCTCCGTTAGGTTTTGCTGGGTTCTTGTTGGTCATCATGTTGGAAAAGTGTAAATTGTGGGTTTTGGAGAATATCAGGTGTTTTTAAGTTTTTTTGGGTGGTGTATCTATGGTTTTGGGGGAATTCTTCTGTTTTTTTTTAGCGTTTTCTTCTGTTTTTGGGGTGGTCCCGTTCTTTTTTGGGGTGTTTTGGACGTGTTTTGGGTTCTCCGTTGGGTTCCGTTGGGTTTTCCATGGTCATCATGGTGGAAAAGGGTAAATTTGTGGGTTTTGGAGAACATCAGGTAGGTTGAGGCTGGTTTTGGGATTGGATCTGTGCTTTTTGGGGATTTTCTTCCAGTTTATGGGTGATCCCTTTCTTTTTTGGGGTGTTTTTGACGTGTTTTGGTGTCTCCTTTTGGGTTTTCGTTTGGTTCATGTTGGTCATCATGGTGAAAATTGTAAATTTTTTGGGGGGGGGGAATTTTCTTCCAGTTTTGGGGGTGATCCCGTTCTTTTTTGGGGTGTTTTTGACATGTTTTGGGGTCTCTGTTGGGTTTTGTTGGGTTCTTGTTTTTCATCATGTTGGAAAAGTTTAACTTGCGTGTTTTGGAGAACATCAGGTAGGTTTAGTGTCGTTTTGGGGTGGATCTATGTTTTTTGGGGATTTTCTTCCAGTTTAGGGGGTGATTCTGTTCTTGTTTGGGGTGTTTTTGACTTGTTTTGGGGTCTCCGTTGGGTTTTAGTTGGATTCTCGTTGGTCGTTAAGGGAAATGGGAGTGGATTGTGGGTTTTGAAGAAGATCAGGTGAGTTTAGGGTGGTTTTGCGGGGAAATTGATAGTTTTTGGTGTTTTTTCTTCTGATCCAGTTCTTTTTTGGGGTGTTTTTGACGTGTTTTGGGGTCTCCGTTGGTTTTTGTTGGGTTCTTGTTGTTCATCATGGTGGAAAAGTGTAAATTGTGGGTTTTGGAGAACATCAGGTAGGTTTATGAGGAACTTTTGGGGCAGATTCAAGGTTTTTAGGGTTTTCTTCTGTTTTTTTTCTAGTGATCCAGTTGTTTTTCGGCGTGTTTTTGACGTGTTTTGGGGTCTCCGTTGGTTTTTGTTGGGTTCTTGTTGTTCATCATGGTGAAAACGGGTAAATTGTGGGTATTGGAGAATATCAGGTAGGTTTAGGGGGTCTTTTGGGGTGGATCAACGGCTTTTAGGGTTTTCTTTCGGTTTTGGGGGTGATCCCGCTTTTTTTTTGGTGGTGTTTTTGACGTGTTTTGGGGTTTCCGTTGCGTTTTGTTGATTTCCTAATGTTTTTTAAGTTTGTTGGGAGTGGACTTTGGGATTTGGAGAACATCAGGTAGGTTTAGTGTGGTTTTGGGGTGGATCTATGTTTTTTTTGGGTTTTCTTTCTTTTTTAGGGGTTATCCTGTTCTTGTTTGGGGTGTTTTTGACTTGTTTTGGGGTGTCCGTTGGGTTTTAGTTGGATTCTCGTTGGTCGTTAAGGGAAATGGGAGTGGATTGTGGGTTTTGAAGAAGATCAGGTGAGTTTAGGGTGGTTTTGCGGGGAAATTCATAGTGTTTGGTGTTTTTTCTTCTGATCCAGTTCTTTTTTGGGGTGTTTTTGACGTGTTTTGGGGTTTCCGTTGGGTTTCGTTGAGTTCCTACTGGGTTTTATGGTGGTTGGGAGTGGACATTTGGATTTGGAGAACATCAGGTACGTTTAGAGTGGTTTTGGGATTGGATCCGTGCTTTTTGGGGTTTTCTTTGGTTTTGGGGGTGATCCTGTTCTTGTTTGGGGTGTTTTTGACGTGTTTTGGGTTCTCCGTTGGGTTTCGTTGGGTTTTCCGTGGTCATCATGGTGGAAAAGTGTAAATTGTGGGTTTTGGAGAACATCAGGTAGGTTTATGAGGACTTTTGGGGCAGATTCATGGTTTTTAGGGTTTTCGTCTGTTTTTTCTAGTGATCTAGTTGGTTTTCGGCGTGTTTTTGACGTGTTTTGTGGTCTCCGTTGGGTTTCGTTGGGTTTTCCGTGGTCATCATGGTGGAAAAGTGTAAATTGTGGGTTTTGGAGAACATCAGGTAGATTTAGGGTGTTTTTGTGGTGGATCTATGGTTTTGGGGGATTTTGTTCCAGTTTTGGGGTGATCGAATTCATTTTTGGGGTGTTTCTGACGTGTTTTGGGTTCTTCGTTGGGTTTCGTTGGGTTTTCCGTTGTCATCATGGTGGAAAAGTGTAAATTGTGGGTTTTGGAGAACATCAGGTAGGTTTAGGGGGACTTTTGGGGTGGATTCATGATATATGGGGTTTTCTTCTGTTTTTTTTTTTTTTTGGGGGGGGGGGTGATCCAATTCATTTTGGGGGTGTTTTTGACGTGTTTTGGGGTCTCCATTGGGTTTCGTTGCGTTTTCCGTGGTCATCATGGTGGAAAAGGGTAAATTGTTGGTTTTGGAGAACATCAGGTAGGTTTAGGTTGGTTTTGGGATTGGATCTATGGTTTTGGGGGATTTTCTTTTGTTTTTGGGGGTGATCCCGTTCTTTTTTGGGGTGTTTTTGATGTGTTTTGGGGTCTCTGTTGGTATTCCTTGGGTTTTCCGTGGTCATCATGGTGGAAAAGTGTAAATTGTGGGTTTTGGAGAACATCAGGTAGGTTTAGGGGGACTTTTGGGGTGGATTCATGGTATTTGGGGTTTTCTTCTGTTTTTTTGGGGGGGGGTTATCCAATTCATTTTTGGGGTGTTTTTGATGTGATTTTAGGTCTCCGTTAGGTTTTGCTGGGTTCTTGTTGGTCATCATGTTGGAAAAGTGTAAATTGTGGGTTTTGGAGAATATCAGGTGTTTTTAAGTTTTTTTGGGTGGTGTATCTATGGTTTTGGGGGAATTCTTCTGGTTTTTTTTTTAGCGTTTTCTTCTGTTTTTGGGGTGGTCCCGTTCTTTTTTGGGGTGTTTTGGACGTGTTTTGGGTTCTCCGTTGGGTTCCGTTGGGTTTTCCATGGTCATCATGGTGGAAAAGGGTAAATTTGTGGGTTTTGGAGAACATCAGGTAGGTTGAGGCTGGTTTTGGGATTGGATCTGTGCTTTTTGGGGATTTTCTTCCAGTTTATGGGTGATCCCTTTCTTTTTTGGGGTGTTTTTGACGTGTTTTGGTGTCTCCTTTTGGGTTTTCGTTTGGTTCATGTTGGTCATCATGGTGAAAATTGTAAATTTTTTGGGGGGGGGGAATTTTCTTCCAGTTTTGGGGGTGATCCCGTTCTTTTTTGGGGTGTTTTTGACATGTTTTGGGGTCTCTGTTGGGTTTTGTTGGGTTCTTGTTTTTCATCATGTTGGAAAAGTTTAACTTGCGTGTTTTGGAGAACATCAGGTAGGTTTAGTGTTGTTTTGGGGTGGATCTATGTTTTTTGGGGATTTTCTTCCAGTTTAGGGGGTGATTCTGTTCTTGTTTGGGGTGTTTTTGACTTGTTTTGGGGTCTCCGTTGGGTTTTAGTTGGATTCTCGTTGGTCGTTAAGGGAAATGGGAGTGGATTGTGGGTTTTGAAGAAGATCAGGTGAGTTTAGGGTGGTTTTGCGGGGAAATTGATAGTTTTTGGTGTTTTTTCTTCTGATCCAGTTCTTTTTTGGGGTGTTTTTGACGTGTTTTGGGGTCTCCGTTGGTTTTTGTTGGGTTCTTGTTGTTCATCATGGTGGAAAAGTGTAAATTGTGGGTTTTGGAGAACATCAGGTAGGTTTATGAGGAACTTTTGGGGCAGATTCAAGGTTTTTAGGGTTTTCTTCTGTTTTTTTTTTCTAGTGATCCAGTTGTTTTTCGGCGTGTTTTTGACGTGTTTTGGGTTCTCGTTGGGTTTCATTGGGTTTTCCGTGGTCATCATGGTGGAAAAGTGTAAATTGTGGGTTTTGGAGAACATCAGGTAGGTTTAGGGGGACTTTTGGGGTGGATTCATGGTATTTGGGGTTTTCTTCTGTTTTTTTGGGGGGGGGGTTATCCAATTCATTTTTGGGGTGTTTTTGATGTGATTTTAGGTCTCCGTTAGGTTTTGCAGGGCTCTTGTTGGTCATCATGTTGGAAAAGTGTAAATTGTGGGTTTTGGAGAATATCAGGTGTTTTTAAGTTTTTTTGGGTGGTGTATCTATGGTTTTGGGGGAATTCTTCTGGTTTTTTTTTTAGCGTTTTCTTCTGTTTTTGGGGTGGTCCCGTTCTTTTTTGGGGTGTTTTGGACGTGTTTTGGGTTCTCCGTTGGGTTCCGTTGGGTTTTCCATGGTCATCATGGTGGAAAAGGGTAAATTTGTGGGTTTTGGAGAACATCAGGTAGGTTTAGGCTGGTTTTGGGATTGGATCTGTGCTTTTTGGGGATTTTCTTCCAGTTTATGGGTGATCCCTTTCTTTTTTGGGGTGTTTTTGACGTGTTTTGGTGTCTCCTTTTGGGTTTTCGTTTGGTTCATGTTGGTCATCATGGTGAAAATTGTAAATTTTTTGGGGGGGGGGGAATTTTCTTCCAGTTTTGGGGGTGATCCCGTTCTTTTTTGGGGTGTTTTTGACATGTTTTGGGGTCTCTGTTGGGTTTTGTTGGGTTCTTGTTTTTCATCATGTTGGAAAAGATTAACTTGCGTGTTTTGGAGAACATCAGGTAGGTTTAGTGTCGTTTTGGGGTGGATCTATGTTTTTTGGGGATTTTCTTCCAGTTTAGGGGGTGATTCTGTTCTTGTTTGGGGTGTTTTTGACTTGTTTTGGGGTCTCCGTTGGGTTTTAGTTGTATTCTCGTTGGTCGTTAAGGGAAATGGGAGTGGATTGTGGGTTTTGAAGAAGATCAGGTGAGTTTAGGGTGGTTTTGCGGGGAAATTGATAGTTTTTGGTGTTTTTTCTTCTGATTCAGTTCTTTTTTGGGGTGTTTTTGACGTGTTTTGGGGTCTCCGTTGGTTTTTGTTGGGTTCTTGTTGTTCATCATGGTGAAAACGGGTAAATTGTGGGTATTGGAGAACATCAGATAGGTTTAGGGGGTCTTTTGGGGTGGATCAACGGCTTTTAGGGTTTTCTTTCGGTTTTGGGGGTGATCCCGCTTTTTTTTTGGTGGTGTTTTTGACGTGTTTTGGGGTTTCCGTTGCGTTTTGTTGATTTCCTAATGTTTTTTAAGTTTGTTGGGAGTGGACTTTGGGATTTGGAGAACATCAGGTAGGTTTAGTGTGGTTTTGGGGTGGATCTATGTTTTTTTTGGGTTTTCTTTCTTTTTTAGGGGTTATCCTGTTCTTGTTTGGGGTGTTTTTGACTTGTTTTGGGGTGTCCGTTGGGTTTTAGTTGTATTCTCGTTGGTCCTTAAGGGAAATGGGAGTGGATTGTGGGTTTTGAAGAAGATCAGGTGAGTTTAGGGTGGTTTTGCGGGGAAATTCATAGTGTTTGGTGTTTTTTCTTCTGATTAAGTTCTGTTTTGGGGTGTTTTTGACGTGTTTTGGGGTTTCCGTTGGGTTTCGTTGAGTTCCTACTGGGTTTTATGGTGGTTGGGAGTGGACATTTGGATTTGGAGAACATCAGGTACGTTTAGAGTGGTTTTGGGATTGGATCCGTGCTTTTTGGGGTTTTCTTTGGTTTTGGGGGTGATCCTGTTCTTGTTTGGGGTGTTTTTGACGTGTTTTGGGTTCTCCGTTGGGTTTCGTTGGGTTTTCCGTGGTCATCATGGTGGAAAAGTGTAAATTGTGGGTTTTGGAGAACATCAGGTAGGTTTATGAGGACTTTTGGGGCAGATTCATGGTTTTTAGGGTTTTCGTCTGTTTTTTCTAGTGATCTAGTTGGTTTTCGGCGTGTTTTTGACGTGTTTTGTGGTCTCCGTTGGGTTTCGTTGGGTTTTCCGTGGTCATCATGGTGGAAAAGTGTAAATTGTGGGTTTTGGAGAACATCAGGTAGATTTAGGGTGTTTTTGTGGTGGATCTACGGTTTTGGGGGATTTTGTTCCAGTTTTGGGGTGATCGAATTCATTTTTGGGGTGTTTCTGACGTGTTTTGGGTTCTTCGTTGGGTTTCGTTGGGTTTTCCGTTGTCATCATGGTGGAAAAGTGTAAATTGTGGGTTTTGGAGAACATCAGGTAGGTTTAGGGGGACTTTTGGGGTGGATTCATGATATATGGGGTTTTCTTCTGTTTTTTTTTTTTTTTTTGGGGGGGGGGGGTGATCCAATTCATTTTGGGGGTGTTTTTGACGTGTTTTGGGGTCTCCATTGGGTTTCGTTGCGTTTTCCGTGGTCATCATGGTGGAAAAGGGTAAATTGTTGGTTTTGGAGAACATCAGGTAGGTTTAGGTTGGTTTTGGGATTGGATCTATGGTTTTGGGGGATTTTCTTTTGTTTTTGGGGGTGATCCCGTTCTTTTTTGGGGTGTTTTTGATGTGTTTTGGGGTCTCTGTTGGTATTCCTTGGGTTTTCCGTGGTCATCATGGTGGAAAAGTGTAAATTGTGGGTTTTGGAGAACATCAGGTAGGTTTAGGGGGACTTTTGGGGTGGATTCATGGTATTTGGTCTTTTCTTCTGTTTTTTTTTGGGTGATCCTGTTCTTTTTTGTGGTGTTTATGACGTGTTTTGGGGTCTCCGTTGGGTTTTAGTTGGGTTCTTGTTGGTCATCATGGTGAAAAAGTGTAAATTGTGTCTTTTGGACAACATCAGGTAGGTTTAGGGGGACTTTTGGGGCAGAGTAATGTTTTTTGGTGTTTTCTTCTGTTTCTTGGGGTGGTCCCGTTCTTTTTTGGGAAATTTTTTAGGTGTTTGGGGGTCTCCGTTGGGTTTTGTTGTGTACTCGTTGGTCATCGTGGTGGAAAATGGTAAATTGTGGGTTTTGGAGATCATCAGGTAGGTTTAGGGTGGTTTTGGGATTGGATCCGTGCTTTTTGGGGATTTTCTTCCAGTTTATGGGTGATCCCTTTATTTTTGGGGTGTTTTTGACGTGTTTTGGTGTCTCGTTTTGGGTTTTCGTTTGGTTCATGTTGGTCATCCTGGTGAAAAAGTGTAAATTGTGGGTTTTGGAGAACATCAGGTAGGTTTAGGGGGACTTTTGGTGTGGATCTATGGCTTTTGGGGTTTTCTTTCATTTTTAGGGTTTATCCCGTTCTTGTTTTGGGTGTTTTTGACTTCTTTTGGGGTCTCCGTTGGGTTTCGTTGGGTTTTCCGTGGTCATCATGGTGGAAAAGTGTAAATTGTGGGTTTTGGAGATCATCAGGTAGGTTTAGGGTGGTTTTGGGGTGGATCTATGATTTTGAAGGATTTTCTTCCAATTTTGGGGGTGATCCCTTTCTTTTTTTTTTTTTTTTTTTTTTTTTTGACGTGTTTTGTGGTCTCCGTTGGGTTTCGTTGGGTTTTCCATGGTCATCAATGTGGAAAAGTGTAAATTGTGGGTTTTGGAGAACTTCAGGTTGGTTTAGGGGGATTTTTGGTGTGGATCTATGGCTTTTGGGGTTTTCTTTCGTTGTTGGGGTTGAACCAGTTCTTTTTTGGGGTGTTTTTGACGTTTTTGGGGTCTCCGTTGGGTTTTGTTGGGTTCTCGTTGGTCGTTAAGCTAAATGGGAGTGGATTGTGGGTTTTGAAGAAGATCAGGTGAGTTTAGGGTGATTTGGGAGGGAAATGCATAGTTTTGGTTTTTTTTTTCTTCTGATCCAGTTCTTTTTTGGGGTGTTTTTGACGTGTTTTGGGGTTTCCGTTGCGTTTTGTTGAGTTCCTAATGGGTTTTATGGTGGGTGGGAGTGGATTTTGGGATTTGGAGAAGATCAGGTAGGTTTAAGGGTTTTCTTGGGGTTAAATCACGTATTTTCTTCTGATCCGGTTTGCTTTTGGGGAGTTTTTGAGGTGTTTTGGGGTTTCTGTTGCGTTTTGTTGAGTTCCTAATGGGTTTTATGGTGGTTGGGAGTGGACTTTGGGATTTGGAGAAGATCAGGTAGGTTTAGGGTGGTTTTGGGATTGGATCCATGCTTTTTGGGGATTTTCTTCCAGTTTTGGGG
>NW_028137340.1:10000-122500 GCF_965140915.1 Aythya marila | reverse complement strand
AGACGTTTGCAGAAAGGGATCTACTGAGTAGAGTAATACTGGCAGAATATGGTGCTAACATTTCACTCAGTTCCTTTGGATCCCCTATTGGGACCCCAAACAAGCATGTTCTGAAAGGATACATAACATAATACAACTATACAACTTAACTCTAATAACACTACAATTACTGTAAGCACTTAATGGTAACATAATTAATAGTAAGTAACACAACTTAATAGTAACACACTTAAACCTAATCACTTGATGGTGATCGAAGGCTGTTCTTGACAGTTGTCGAGGTGTCACAACCCACGTCGTTGTCAGAATAATTATCAGGAACCTCTTCCTGGTCGTCTTCGGCGTGTGCAGATTCTAAAGCTGCTTCAGTCCACTTTGCAGTGATCCACTGGGTACCTGTTTCCGGCACCATTTCAAAATCTCTATAACATTTTTGATCAAAAAGTTTTAAACAGTACGTTCCCTTAAGTTTCTCCTAGTGGCTACTTCACACAATGACCCCATACTTGTGAAACATGATTTTGCTTGACCAGTACTAATTTCCTATGATTTCAGCCTGTACTATGGCAATAAATGGGCTCTCACTAACACAGTACACAGCACACTCACACCCAGAGCACACTTGCACACTCAGAGCACAATTGTACACTCAGAGGCCTCTTGCACATCTCACTCTCAATCATACCACAACCTCAATCATACCACAAGAATATAATTTAGAATGATAAGCAAACAAACAAGTATTGCCTCTCATTGTGTTCCTCCTGAAGTGACTTGCAACACTTTGTTTTAAAACCTTACCCTTACACAAATACTTTCAACACAAAATACCTGGACATTTAAGAATAACACATACAATTATTAACACTCCAGTTAGTATCCCTTTTTTTATTGCAAGGTAAACCTCTTATAAAAAGAATGCCAGAGAGAAGCAGCACAGCCGCCGCTGCTTCCATGGTTACGTCAGACAGGCTGCAGGGTCCTGATGTCCGTCCCTCTGCTCTGTGCCGACTCGCCACACGGTGAGGGTCGGCTGCCGTTCGATTCCGCGGAACTCCGAGTGCAGCGCTGCTCGTGGCGGTGACTGAGGGGGGGGAGGCTCCCATTGCCCCGTAGCCCCCTGAGGCAGCGTTATCGTTCTCACTGAAGGCGGCAGTGGGCAATCCCCAGCTCCAGCACTTCCCGGCAATCCCAGTCGCTCTGTAGCGGTAGCAGCAACTCTCTGCTCAGCCTGATGTATAACTAAGGCGTTAGTGACTGCTCTCCAAGGCTTCAATAATTTTTTAGCAGTCTTATTTTCATCAAACAATTTGTCCCCAAATTTACGCCACTCTGTTTGTTCAAAAACTGTATCAGGATTGATAAAACAACCCTTAGCTACCCCATATGCTAATAATCCTGGTAAATTCTTTTTGCAGTCTATAAGCTGCGTGCTCCGCTTTTCTAAAAAGCATTTGAGCAAATCATACGCCGCTTGTCTCTCCATACCTTTATATACGTCGGTACCGTTGCAGCCTTTGCAAAGACCTCGGCGACGCTTTCCGGCGGGACCCTCTATAGGCTCATCCCGGGTGCGAGGACTCCCTTTCCGAGCTGCGGGTGTGGGTATTCCAGGTTTCTTTTCCATTCACCTTTCAGGCCTCAGGTGCGGAGATTCAGCAATTTGTAATCCTTTTCACCTCCTGAGCTGCGTTGCAGGACCGGTCCTCGTATTCCGTCCAACCGTGGCTCGCAGGTACAATTCCAGCGCAGGTTCAACTCCAGCGAAGTTCCTGTTCCCGTTCAGAAGGTCCCTGTTCGGGCGCCATTTGTTGCGAGGACATTTGTTGTCGACGGAAGGAAGACACAGACGCTCAATATGAGTGATCAGTGAACTTCGATTTATTGGATAGCTCAGTCGTCTTTTATCTAATTCAATATAATTAGCTCATACATATTGCAAAAGCTAAGCTCATGATTGGTTAGTGCATTTCTCTATTCTATCAGCTAGTTTCCCAACAAAGTAACACAGTTAGTACTTTCCCAGCATACCAACAGATATCATGTTCTTGTACCTGAAACCTCCCTGAAACCTCCCTAAAACCTCCCAGAACTTACATTCCTTCCCAGGCCGCATTCACGTATTTTCTCAGGCTTATTTACGTACTTTCTCAGGCTCATATGAGCTGCGTTCGATACTTTGTTAACTCGCGACCTCCTAGTTGCTCAACATTCACATGGCCTACTTCACTTAACCATTCCTCCACATAACCCTAACAGAATTCTAACCCTAACCCTAACCGTATCCCTAATCCTAACCCTAACCCTAACCGTATCCCTAATCCTAACCCTAACCCTAACCCTAACCCTAACCCTAACCCTAACCCTAAGACCCTAACCCTAACCCTAACCCTAACCCTAACCCTAACCCCTAACCCTAACACTAACCCTAACCCTAACCCTAACCCTAACCCTAACCCTAACCTTAACCCTAACCCTAACCCTCTAACCCTAACCCTAACGCTTACCCTAATCCTTACCCTACCCTTATCCTTACCATTACTCTATCCTTTACCCTAACTCTTAACCCTAACCCTAACCCTTACCCTAACCCTTACCATAAACCTAACGCTTTGCCTAAACCTAAACCTTATCCTCACCCTCAGCCTTACCCTAACCCTTACCCTTAGCCTTACCCTAACACTTACCCTTGCCCTAACCCTTACCCGTACCCTAATCTGAACCCGAACCCTAACCCTAATACTCTCACCCTAACCCTTACTCTAACCCTAACCACAACCCCAACCCCTAACCCCTAACCCTCACCCTAACCCTCTAAACCTACCCCTAACCTATCCCTAACCCTAACCCTCTAAGCCTAACCCTAAACCACTAACCCTAACAATAACCCCCAACCCCAACCCTCACCCGAAACCCTAACTCTAGCCCCAGCCCTAGCCCCTAACCCTAACCCTAGTTCCCGAGAACTACATCTCCCGGTATGCTCTGGGCATTCAACATGGCCTCCCGGAAGTCCCGAATCCGAAAACTACATTTCCCGGCATACTGTGGGTACGCAACACGGCCTCCCGGAAGTCCGGAGTCCCGAGAACTACATCTCCCGGCATGCTCTGGGCACACAACATGGCCTCCCAGTGCCGGAAAACTACACCTACCAGCATTCCCCGCACAGCCAGCATGGCCAATCACAGGCCGAGTGCTCGAGAACTGCATTTACCAGCACTCACTGGAACCCTCACCGCCCTTACAAAAAAAGCCTCAAGCCCTAACATCCAAAAAAACCTCGAAACCCCTACAGACCTAACCCAAACTATTTACCACACTAAACCCCTGAAGACCTATGCCTAAAACCCCCAACCCAAAATCTTAGGATGCTCAAAACCCAAACCCAACCCAAAACGTTAGGAATGCTCAAAGCCCTAGCCCAAAAACTTAGGGCGCTCCAAACCCTAACCCCAAAACATTAAGACGCAAAAAACCCTAACCCAAAAACTTAGGGTAATACACCATAAATGTTTGCTCATTGTCTTTTGTATTATAAAAACAAGGAGTTCTGTTTGAGGAGCGGGAGTTGCGAAAGCTCCCTGCTGAAGTAAGGAGCTGCATAATGCTTGCCTAGACATTATGAAAATTCTTTTGCTTAACGTAACAAAAAATAGACCCCCCAACCCATTCTCCTTCTGCATCTCAGTTGCCTCTTTTGTTCAAAGACACTGTTGCAAAGCTCATGTAACCATCTCCTGATAAGTTGCTAAAGTAGTGTATCGACATACATGCCTTCCTGTCTAACGCTGGGCCAACATGACCAAATAATAAAAGAAGTTGAACCACAACGCCGAGGAAGACTAGGGCCTTCATCTTCACAACCACCAGAGGGACAGAGACGACCCCCTAGCAACAGTGCGCGCAGTCGCAGAATATACCAGGATGTGCTGCGTAATCCCGGAATTAGCAAAATATAAATAAAAAGAGACTCTGGCGGGGGTGAGGTGCGTGTCGTTGGCGGAGCTGAGACTCCCCGGCCGCCCAGTGCTGTTTTGCTTGATGTTTGCTCACTCAATAAATTCCTTTCTATGATTAATACAATGCTCTATGAAAATTAATTAAGGGGGCAACTTATAACACTTTGGACGCTCAAAACCCTATCCCGAAAACATTAGGACACTCCAAACTCTATCCAGAAAACTTAGGACTCTCCAAACCCTATTCCAAAAACTTAGGACGCTCAAAACCCTATCCTGGAAACATTGAGATGCTCAAAACCCTTTCCCGAAAACTTAGGATGCTCCAAACCCTATCCTGGAAACATTAAGATGCTCAAAACCCTAACCCAACTACTTAGGATGCTTGAAAGCCTATCCCAAAAAATTAGGGCACACAAAAGCCTAACCCCAAAAATTAAGATGCTCAAAATCCAAACCCCCAAAATTAGGATACTCAAAACCCTGGACCTGGAGAACCTAACCTGAAAAAACAAAACAAAACAAAACAAAAAAAAGATCTTAAAACCCTAACCGTAAATAACTGACCAAAAATAAAACCTTAAGACTCTAACCCTAAAAAACATATCAACACTACAACCCAAAAAACTCTAATACCCTAACACGCTAACCCTGAAACCCTTAAAACCCTAACCCCCAAATCCTTAAAACCCTAACCGTTAAAACTCCAACCCTAAAAACCTTAAAATCCTAAACATAAACCCTGAAACCCCTTACCCTGAAACCCAACCCTAGTGCCCAATCCCTGAAACCTTAAAACCCTGAATCAATCTGTAGCAAATAGCATAGGCTGAGTCGAGGATCTCAGTACAGTAGCATTATTATTCGAGATTACAATGGCGGGTGTCCCACAAGCAGGAGGGTGCCTACTAATTCCATACACAGTTTATACACTTTTTTTTTCTGCCGAGGACCGGGACCCTCCTGACCCTCCCCTGTTTCCCCTTTAACTGTGCTATTCAAGGTTCATAATCTAGCTGGTGCTTCACAGAAAATACACAGCTGCTGGCCTGTTACAAGTCACATTTCTTTTGAGGTTTTTACTCTTTGAGGTGGTAATGTTTCTTACGCTGTGATTTCCACCTAATTGCTGTAAGGATTCTGGTTGTCTGCGTTTTACAAGCTTGTCTGTTATAATAAATAAAAGTCCCAAATAGGATTACAATCAAAGTTTACAATTCACTGAATGAATAGAGGTAAGCAAACAGTGCTGGGTACGCCGGGAGTCTCTGCTCCACCAAGACGCGCACCAGTTATACACCAGTTACCTCCCTTAAGGGATATAGAGAAGCCCTCTCAGATACTTCCGTCCTGCTTCTCCTGCATGCGGCCGGAGGTCGGTCTAATTCTGGTGCAGTTGGTGGTGGAAGCTGGGGCAACGGTGGTACTGGTGGCGATACCACAGCCACCGGAGGGGGAGCCGCCGGGGGTGGATTGTTAGGATATGGAGGTGGTAGCTTATCCAACGGCTCACGTTTATCTTCTTTTTCTTTTTCATGTTCTTCTTGTTCTTCAAATTTCTTACCTGCTTTTAGTGTAAATATTGAGGCTGGAAAAGGACGTGAAGTCCTCCTGATCCATAATCCTGCATAATCACTTTCTTCCTGGCTAAAAGCTTCCTTTGAATTAACATGGATATTTAAGGCCTTGCAAATCCAGTCTTTGAAGGTTCCAAATACAGGCCAAAAGACATGTAGTCTTAAAGGCTCCTTTGGCCATTCTGTCACATAATACTGGACCATTTTTAATTTACTTTTTCCTTTTCTGGGGTCCCTATCATTCCAATTTCTAATCGTTATTCCTAATGGACTTTCTGGTGGTATGACTGGTAATTTGCTCCCTTTCTTCTGGTCTCTGGTCTTTGATTTTGTCTGACCCATCTAGGAATTTTACTCTGGCAATTCCCATAGCCCTTGGTTACCTTAGTAAGAGTGTCTTGCAGGGGGTCGAGGACCTATCACACACCCACAAATCCTATAGGAATCCCTTCGGTCCTTCACCGGCCAAGTCCCTCGCGGGAGATTGGAACCGCGGTTAGAAGACCTCCACAATCGCTTCGGAACTAAGTTCCATCTCAGTCACACTCTTACACACACAGGCAACCAAACCCCACCCAACCGAACGGTATACGCTTTAAATGCTTACGACTCCGTCATCTTCGTTCGGATCTTCACACACACAATTATGGGCAAAATATAGTGCTGCAGCTGGCAAGGGAGCTGAAAAAAAGAATCAGAAACTTTGCTTACCTTTATTCAGGTTTAAGATGCCATTAGTTCCGACCTGACTCAAACAGCAGCCACCAAATGGTGGGGGTGCCTCTCCTAGATCAAACCAGAAATCAGGAACCAAAGCCCTCCCGGACGAGAGCCCACTTGTAATAAATGACTGGGTCCCAAATAGGATTGCAATTGAAATTTACAATTTATTAAATGAATAGAGGTAAGCAAGCAGCGCTGGGTGCGCCAGGAGTCTCTGCTCCACCAAGACACACACAAGTTACATTAGGCGGCTGGTTTTTATGCTGCTAGGCTAATACATATTCATTACTACTTCTACAAAAGGCAGGGTTATTCTAATTAGTTCCCAGAATCCAAACCCTCCCACTGGTGCAGGCGTTATCAGTCTCCGGTGGTCCCTCTGGGGGCCGCTCGTACTGAAGGCTCGTAGTATTCCTCCCAGGCTTTTCTCTTGTCCATCTCCTTTGTCCATCTTGGCTGGATGGCAGACACTTGCATAGTGTCCCATGCAACAGTTGTAATAGTTAGCAGTTATTCTGAAACCCCTTTGTTCTCTTATCCTCTATTGACCGGAATTGCTGGACCATTCCTTTGCAAGATTCAAGAACTATATATATTAACCACTCTGGTTTTCTTAGACTTTTCATCATATCATGCGGCCCTAGCATTGTTCCATATTGACACGAATCAGATGAACTCATTTCACACTGTTAAGCTGTCTTATCACTGCAAGCATATCTCAATACCACCTTCCTTCCCTCTACAGGATGTAACTGCGCAAAAACAACATTTTTATTCCCACAACCTTGATCCCCTTACCCTGAAATCCTTATTCCCCTTAAACCTAACAACTCTAACCACAACCCTAACCCTTATTATCAACCCCCTAACGCTAATGACACTGACCTTAATCCAAACCCCAAACTGCCCCTAACCCCAGACAACCAACAACGAAACACACACACACAAAGATGGAAACTACAAAAAAGGCAAAACCCACGATACAGGCCCCAAATCACAAATACGCAACCAAAATGCTACAGAAAAGCCCCAGATGCAGGCCCCAAATGCTACTGCTAGGCCTCAAAAGCTCAAGATGCATCCCAAAGCAAAAATGCAGACCCCAAACGTTACAGAAAAGCCCCCAAACCCAGGCTGCACAAGTCTACAAGCAGGCCCCAAACTGCCAACAGAAGCAGGCACCAACCACACCCAGATGCAGACCCCAACTGCCCACAAGCAGCTCCTACCCCACCACCCCCTCCCAAGAACTGGACTCCACCCAGACACTGGCCCAAGACCCGGGCCCGCCCCCCGCCATCCCCCCTACCCTCCCCCCCGACACAGGTGTACAAGCAGCTCACAACCCGCCCCTTCAGAGACCGGTCCCACTCCCCCCCCCCTCCCCAAGACATGGGATGCGGAGGTGTACAACCAACTCCCAACTCCCTCCCCCTCAAAGGGAGGCCCCAAAGACCCCCAGATGGAGGCTCCTAGAGTGAACAAGCACCTCCCAACTCCCCCAGGCACAGGCCCACCCCCCCCCCCAAACACAGGCCACAGAGGTGTATAAACAGCCCAGACCCCCCTCCAAGACCATGGCCCCTATAGTGTACAAGCAGCTCCCAACCACCCACAGATGCAGGCCCCAACCCTTTTCAAAAGGGAGGCACCTAGAATGCATGAGCAACTCCCAACCCGCCTCAAATAAAGACCCCAAAAGTGTACAAGTAGCTCCCCCCCTGAGACAGGACCCAAAGGTGTACAACCAGTTCCCAACACCCCTGAGACACAAGCCCCAACCCCCTCCCCAGACACAGGGACCCAAATTCTACAAGCAGCTCCCAACCCCTGCCAGGCAGGCCCCCTACCCTATACAAGCAGCTCCCAACCCTCCCCCCCCCCCCCGAGGGAGGCCCCCAAGCCCCCCACAAACACAGGCCCCTACAGGCAGCTCCCAGCCACCCCCAGATGCTGGCCCCAAAGTTGTACAAACAGCTCCCAGCCACCCTGCAGAAACAGATTCCTACATTGTACAAGCAGTTCCCAGCCCGCTAGACACAGGCCCTGACCCCCACACATGCAGGCCCCAAAGGTGTACAAGCAGCTCCCACCCCTCCCCCAGACGCAGGTCCCAAGCCCCCCCACCCAAACACAGGCCCCTACAACCAGCACCCAACCCCCTACCCCCGATGCCAGGCCCAAAGGTGTAGAAGCAGCTCCAAACCTCCTCCCTCAACCCAGGCTCCAACAGTGTACAAGCACCTCCCAACCAACCCTCCCCTTCCCCCCCCCCGACACAGGCTCCAAAGGAATACAAAGAGCTCCCACCCCTCCCCCAGATGCTGGTCTCAACCCCCCCCGCCCCCAGAAGCAGGCCCCAAAGGTGTAGAGTCAGCTCCCAACCCCCTCCATGCTGGCCCCAAGGGTCTACAAGCAGCTCCCCCCTTGCCCCCAGGTATCAGCCCCCAGACACAGACCCCAAAAGCCTAATCACAGGCCCTGAACTCTAGAGGCAGGCTCCAAAAGCCAGGACAAAGCCCCAGTGGTTCGAGACAGGGCCCAAATCCCAGACACAGGCCCCAAACGCTAAACATATGCCAAAAAAAGTATTAGTGCTGGTGCCAAATGTTACAGTGTCTGTAAAAAAAAAAAAAGCCCAAAAGCCCGAGATGCTCAAGGCTGAGACGTAACTTGGCTTTTTGAATTACTGGAAAGCAGCTTTCATTCTCAGATAATTGTGTGCAGGCTAGATAGGATGGGGCTTCAGGCACCTCTTCACCTGAGGAAACACACTGCCATCAGGCACCGCTGTGCCAGACAAGCTTGTTCTGCTAGAACACCCTACTCAGATGCACTGTGGCATTCAAGTGAACTGCTTTCATGCAAATATAACGACTGATGTTACAACCCACCTTGCCTGTGGCACCTGATGAACAGAAGAGTAAGCCACCGCAGCGCTTCAAAACCATCCCTGCACGTGCCGCTCCTTGTCGCTCTCTGGCCTTATCTCATATCCTTATCCACTTCTGTGGAGAGCCTGCCACAGCACCTGCAAAGCAAGACGGACACCTTTCATAGTCACCTTGTGCTACTTGGTCGTTCTGCTCCAACCCAGCTCATGACCAGCCCCTCTTCTTACACAGCTCTTCAGAGTGCAGTTTGCTCCTTTGAGCCTGTGCGAGACACCTGTGAAAGAAAAAGGAACGCATAGGCCGATGCAGCATCCAAAGACACAGCACAACTAGGTAAGTTACTCTCATCTGCTCCCTTACCTCTGCCGCTTACCAGCCCCCGAGGCAGATGCTTCAATCTACCCTCTTCAAACAGCTACAACACCTCTAAAAGACAAAGAGGGGATGCTTAGAGGAACAGTGAGACCTACAACACAACAACTGCTACATCTGTTCCTCACTCACCTTGCCAGAGGCAGCTCTGCGTGTGACGTCCCAGGTTGTACACTGCGTTACCTAACCCTTACCGTAACCCTTACCCTAACCCTTCTCACCCTTACCATTACCCAAATCCTTACCTTTACTTTTTCCTTACCCTTACTCTTTCCTTTAACCATAACCTTACCCTTACCCTATACCTTACTCCAACCCTTCCCCTTACCTTCCCCTTCCCCTTACCCTTAACCTAACCCTAAACCTTAAAGCTTACCGTAAACCTTACCCTTTCTGCTACACTTACCCTTAGCCTAAATCTAAACCTTACACTTACCCTTAGCCTAACCCTCACCCTTACCATTACCCATACCCTTATTCTTACTCTTATCCTAACCCTTACCTTTACACTTACGGTTACCATTAACCTTACCCTTACCCTAACACTTATCCTTAACCTAACCCTTACCCTAAACCTTACACTTACTCTTAACATTAACCTTACCCTTAACCTTTAGCTAATACTTAATCTTACGTTTTTCTCACCCTAACCCTATAATTAACCATAACCATTACCCTAACACTTAACCTTACCCTTACAATAAGCCACACAACAACACTTAAATGTACACTTACGCTTAAACTTGCCCTAGCAATTACTCGTACAATTAAAATATTAATTAATTAAATTAAAAAATTTTAATTTAAAATAAATTGAATTAAAAAATTTAAATACCCTTATCCTTATACCTTATCGTTAACCCTCACCCTTATCATTACCAATACCCTTACTCTTACACTTATTCTTATACATACAACTTACCCTTTTCCTAACACTTAACCCTAACCTAACTCTAACCCTAAACCTTACCTGAACCCTTTCCAGGACGCTTACATTAACCCTTACCCTTAACCTAAACCTTACACTTGCTCTTAACCTTAACCTAATACTTACCTTTTCGTTTTCCTCACACTAACCCTAAAATTAACCCTAACCATTACCCTAACAGTTACCCCTAACATAACCCTTACTCTAACACTTACAGTGACCCGTACACTTAAACATACCCTTACACTTACTCTTACCCTAACCCTTACCCTTATCATAACCCATACTCTAACACATACTTCCACCCGTACCCTTACGCTTTCCGTTACCCTAACTCTTACTCTTACCCTTACCCTTACCCTTACCCTTACCCTTACCCTTACTCTTACCCTATCCCTTACCCAATCCCTTACCCTATCCCTTACCCTTAACCTAACCCTAAACCTTACCCTTATCCTAACACTTACCCTTACCGTAAACCTTACCCTTTCTGCTACACTTACCCTTAGCCTAAATCTAAACCTTACACTTAACCTTAGCCTAACCCTCACCCTTACCATTACCCATACCCTTATTCTTACTCTTACCCTAACCCTTACCTTTACACTTACGGTTACCATTAACCTTACCCTTACCCTAACACTTATCCTTAACCTAACCCTTACCCTAAACCTTACCCCAACCCTTACCCTGACCCTTACATTAACCCTAACCCTTACCCTAAACCTTACACTTACTCTTAACCTTAACCTTAGCTGTAACCTAATACTTACCCTTACGTTTCCCTCACCCTAACCCTAAAATTAACCCTAACCATTACCCTAACACTTAACCTTACCCTAACCCTAAAATTACTCGTACAATTACCCTTACGCTTACCCTTACCCTTAACCTAAGCCTAAACCATACAGTAAACCTTACCCTTTCTGCTACACTTACCCTTAGCCTAAATCTAAACCTTACTCTTACCCTTAGCCTAATCTTTACCCTTAACCTAACCCTAACCCTAAACCTTATCCCAGCCTTTACCCTGACCCTTACATTAACCCTAACCCTTACCCTAAAGCTTACACTTACTCTTAACCTTAACCTTACCCTTAACCATTACCCTAACACTTACCCTTACGTTTCCCTCACCCTAAGTCCTAAAATTAACCCTAACCATTACCCTAACACTTACCCTTACCCTAACCCTAACCGTAACTCTAACCCTTACTGTAACCCGTACCCTGACCCGTACCCTTACACTTACCCTTACCCTAAGCGTTTCCCTTACCATGACCCATACCCTAACACGTACTTGTAGCCTTAACCTTACCGTTCCCCTTACCCTTACCTTTACTGTCTCTGTTAGCCTTAAACTTACACTTAACATAAACATTAACCTTAACCTAACCCTTATCATAAGGCATACAACAACTCTTACATGTACACTTACGCTTGCACTTACCCTAGCAATTACTCGTACAATTACCCTTAACCTTACTATTAAGCTAACCCTAAACCTTACCCTTATCCTAACACTTACCCTTATCTTAAACCTTACCCTTTCTGCTACACTTACCCTTTGCCTAATTCTAAACCTTACCCTAACCCTCACCCTTGCTTAAATCTAACCATTACGCTAGCCCTCACCCTTACCCTTACCATTATACTTATACCCTTAACCTAAACCTTACCCCAACCCTTACCCTGACCCTTACATTAACCCTAACCCTTACCCTAAACCTAACCCTAACCCTTACTCTAACCCTAACCCTTAACCTAAACCTTACACTTAGTCTTAACTTTAACCTTACACTTAATCTTAACTTTAACCTTACCCTTAAACTAATACATACCCTTACGTTTCCCTCATCATAACCCTAAAATTAACCGTAACCATTACCCTAACACTTATCCTTACCTAACCCTAACCCTAACCCTTACTCTAACTTTAAACCCTGACCTTAGACTTCCCCTTCCCCTTCCCCTTACGCTTACCCTTACCCTAACCCTTACCCTTACACTTACGGTTACCATTAACCTTACCCTTACCCTAACACTTACTCTTACCCTATCCCTTACACTTATACTTATTCATACAACTTACGCTTACCCTAACACTTAACCTTAACCTAACCCTAACCCTAAACCTTACCTGAACCCTTACCCTGACCCTTACATTAACCCTTACCCTAAAACTTACACTTAACCTTAACCTTACCCTTAACCTTAACCTAATACTTACCCTTACTTTTCCCTCAGCCTAACCCTAAAATTAACCCTAACCATTACCCCTACACTTACCCTTACCCTAACCCTTACCCTTACCATAACCCATACTCTAACACATACTTCTACCCGTACCCGTACCCTTACGGTAACCCTTACCCTTACCGTAACCCTTACCCTTACCCTACCCTTACCCTTACCCTTACCCTTACCCTTTCCCTTTCCCTTACTCTTACCCTTACCCTTACCCTTACCCTATCCCTTACCCTTACCCTAACCCTAAACCTTACCCTTATCCTAACACTTACCCTTACCGGAAACCTTACCCTTTCTGCTACCATTACCCATACCCTTATTCTTACCCTTACCATAACCCTTACCTTTACACTTACGGTTACCATTAACCTTACCCTTACCCTAACACTTATCCTTAACCTAACCCTTACGCTAAACCGTACCCCAACCCTTATCCTGACCCTTACATTAACCCTAACCCTTACCCTAAACCTTACACTTACTCTTAACCTTACCCTTAACATTAACCTAATACTTACGCATACGTTTTCCTGACTTTAACCCTTAAACTAATCCTAACCATTACCCTAACACTTAACCTTACCCTAACCCTAACCCTAACCCTTACTCTAACCCTTACCCTGACCCGTACCCTTACACTTACCCTTACCCTTACCCTTTTACTTACCCTAATTCTTACCCATACCATAACCCATACCCTAACACATATTTGTACCCTTAACCTTACCGTTACCCTTAACCTTACCCTTACCCTTACTCTATCCCTTACCCTTACGCTTACCCTTAATATAAACCTTACCCTTGACCTTACCCTTACCATAAGCCATACAACAACACTTACATGTACACTTACATGTACACTTACGCTTACACTTACCCTAGCAATTCCTCGTACAATTACCCTTACCCTTACCCTTAACCTAAGCCGAAACCTTAAACCTTACAGTAAACCTTACCCTTTCTGCTACATTTACCCTTAGCCTAAATCTAAACCTTACTTTAAATCTTACTAAACATTACTTTAAATCTTACCCTTACTGTAACTCTCACCCTTATCATTACCAATACCCTTTCTCTTACCCTTACCCTAACCCTTCTCCTTACACTTACTGTTACCTTTAACATTACCCTTACCCTAACACTTACACTTATCCTTATCCATGCCCTTACCCTTACCCTAATCCTTACCCTTAACCTAACCCTAACCCTAAACCTTATCCCAGCCCTTACCCTGACCCTTACATTAACCCTAACCCTTACCCTAAAGCTTACACTTACTCTTAACCGTAACCTTACCCTTAACATTAACACAATACTTACCCTTACGTTTCCCTCACCCTAACCCGAAAATTAACCCTAACCATTACCCTAACACTTACCCTTACCCTAACCCTAACCGTAACTCTAACCCTTACTCTAACCCTTACCCTGACCTGTACCCTTACACTTACCCTTACCCCAAGCCTTTCCCTTAGCATAACCCATACCCTAACACGTACTTGTAGCCTTAACCTAACCGTTCCCCTTACCCTTACCCTTACCTTTACTGTCTCCGTTACCCTTACACTTACACTTAACATAAACCTTAACCTTAACCTAACCCTTATCATAAGCCATACAACAACACTTACATGTGCACTTACGCTTGTACTTACCCTAGCAATTACTCGTACAATTACCCTTAACCTTACTATTAAGCTAACCCTAAACCTTACCCTTATCCTAAACCTTACCCTTTCTGCTACACTTACCCTTTGCCTAATTCTAAATCTTACCCTAACCCTCACCCTTACCTAAATCTAACCATTACCCTAACCTTCACTCTTACCCTTACCATTATACTTACTTTTACCCTTAACTAAACCTTACCCCAACCCTTACCCTGACCCTTACATTATCCCTAACCCTTACCCTAACCCTAACCCTAACCCTAACCCTAACCCTAACCCTAACCCTAACCCTAACCCTAACCCTTACTCTAACCTTAACCCTTAACCTAAACCTTACACTTAATCTTAGCTTTAACCTTACCCTTAAACTAATACATACCCTTACGTTTCCCTCATCATAACCCTAAAATTAACCGTAACCATTACCCTAACACTTATCCTTACCGAACCCTAACCCTAACCCTTACTCTAACTTTTACCCTGACCCGGACCCTTAGACTTCCCCTTCCCCTTCCCCTTCCCCTTCCCCTTCCCCTTACTCTTACCCTTACCCTAACACTTACGGTTACCATTAATCTTACCCTTACACTAACACTTACCCTTACCCTATCCCTTACACTTATCCTTATCCATACAACTTCCGCTTACCCTAACACTTAACCTTAACCTAACCCTAACCCTAAACCTTACCTGAACCCTTACCCTGACCCTTACATTAACCCTTACCCTAAAACTTACACTTAACCTTAACTGTACCCTTAACCTTAACCTAATACTTACCCTTACGTTTCCCGCACCCTAACCCTAAAATTAACTCTAACCATTACCCCAACACTTACCCTTACCCTAACCCTTACCCTTACCATAACCCATACTCTAACACATACCTCTACCCGTACCCATACCCTTACGGTAACCCTTACCCTTACCGTAACACTTACCCTTACTGTTACCGTTACCATTGCCCTTACCCTTACCCTTACCCTTACCCTTACCCTTACCCTTACCCTTACCCTTACCCTTACTCTTACCCTTACCCTATACCTTACCCTTAACCTAACCTTAAAGCTTACCCTTATCCTAACACTTACCCTTACCGTAAACCTTACCCTTTCTGCTACATTTACCCTTAGCGTAAATCTAAACCTTACACTTACCCTTAGCCTAACCCTCACCCTTACCATTACCCATACCCTTATTCTTACCCTTTCCCGAACCCTTACCTTTACACTTACGGTTACCATTAACCTTACCCTTACCCTAACACTTATCCTTAACCTAACCCTTACCCTAAACCTTACCCCAACCCTTACCCTGACCCTTACATTAACCCTAACCCTTACCCTAAAACTTACACTTACTCTTAACCTTAACCTTACCCTTAACATTAACCTAATACTTATGCATACGTTTTCCTGACTTTAACCCTAAAACTAACCCTAACCATTACCCTAACACTTAACCTTACCCTAACCCTAACCCTAACCCTTACTCTAACCCTTACCCTGACCTGTACCCTTACACTTACCCTTACCCTTATACTCACCCTAATTCTTACCCATACCATAACCCATACCCTAACACATATTTGTACCCTTAACCTTACTGTTACCCTTAACCTTACCGTTACCCTTACTCTATCCCTTACCCTCACGCTTACCCTTAACATAAACCTTACCCTTGACCTTACCATACCATAAGCCATACAACAACACTTACATGTACACTTACGCTTACACTTACCCTAGCAATTACTCGTACAATTACCCTTACTCTTACCCTTACCCTTAACCTAAGCCGAAACCTTAAACCTTACAGTAAACCTTACCCTTTCTGCTACACTTACCCTTAGCCTAAATCTAAACCTTACACTTACCCTTACCTTAACCCTATACTTACCCTTACGTTTCCCTCACCCTAACCCTAAAATTAACCCTAACCATTATTCTAACACTTACCCTTACCCTAACCCTAACCCTTACTCTTACCCTTACCCTGACCCATACCCTTACACTCACCCTTACCCTTACATTACCCTAACTCTTACTCATACCATAACCCATACCCTAACACATATTTGTACCCTTACCCTTACTCTATCCGTTACCCTTACGCTTACCCTTAACATAAACCTTACCATTAATCTTACTCTTACGCTAACCCTTACCCTTACCCTTATCCTTATCCATACCCTTAACCTTACACCAACCCTTCCCCTTAAGCTGAACCTAACCCTAAACCTCACCCCAAACCTTTCCCTGAACTTTACCCCTTCCCTGAAGCCTTACCCTTAACCTAGACCTTACACTTAATCTTAACCTTAACCTTACACTTAACCTTAAGCTAGTACTTAACCTTACATTTTTCTCACCCTAATCCTAAAATTAACCCTAACCATTACCCTAACACTTAACCGTTACACTTACCCTTATTCTATCCATTACTCTTACGCTTTCCCTTAACATAAACCTTACCCTTACCATAAGCCATACATCAACACTTACATGTACACTTACGCTTACACTTATCCTAGCAATTACTCGTACAATTACCCTTAACCTAACCATAAACATTAAGGATAAGCTTAAGGGTCACCCTTAAGGTTAACGTTATCCTAACACTTACACTTAAGTTGAGGATAAGGGTTAGAGTAAGGGTAAGTGTTAGGGTAATGGTTAGGCTAATTTTAGGTTTAGGGTGAGGGAAACATAAGGGTAAGTATTAGGTTAAGTTTAAGGATAAGGTTAAGAGTTATGGTAAGGGTTAGGTTTAATGTAAGGGTAAGGGTTTGGGAAACGTTTAGGATAAGGGTAAGAGAAGGGATAATGGTAAGGGTAAGGATGATGTTTACTGTAAGGGTTAGATTTAGTTAAGGGTAAGGGTTAGTGTAAGTTTAAGAGTAAGGGTAAGTGTAAGGGTATGTGTAAAAGTACGGGTCATTGTAAGGGTTTGAGTAAGGGTTAGTGTAAGGGTAAGTGTTAGGGTAATGGTTAGGGTTAATTTTAGGGTTAGGGTGAGGGAAACGTAAGAGTAAGTATTAGGTTACAGCTAAGTTTAAGGTTAAGAGTAAGTGTAAGGTTTAGTGTAAGGATTAGGGTTAATGTAAGGGTCAAGGTAAGGGTTGGGGTAAAGGTTTAGGTAAAGGGTAAAAATATGTATATTGTAAGGGTGAGGGGTTAGGGTAATGGTTAGATTTTAGTTAGATTTAGGTAAGGGTGAGGGTTCGGGTAAGGTTTAGAATTAGGCAAAGGGTAATTGTAGCAGAAAGGGTAAGGTTTAAGATAAGGGTAAGTGTTAGGATAAGGGTAAGGTTTAGGGTTAGCTTAATAGTAAGGTTAAGGGTAATTGTACGAGTAATTGCTAGGGTAAGTGCAAGCGTAAGTGTACATGTAAGTGTTGTTGTATGGCTTATGGTAAGGGTAAGGTCAAGGGTAAGGTTTATGTTAAGGGTAAGCGTAAGGGTAACGGATAGTGTAAGGGTGAGGGTAAGGTTAAGGGTAACAGTAAGGTTAAGGGTACAAATATGTGTTAGGGTATGGGTAAGAATTAGGGTGAGTATAAGGGTAAGGGTAAGTGTAAGGGTACAGGTCAGGGTAAGTGTAAGAGAAAGGGTTAGGGTTAGGGTTAGGGTAAGGTTAGGTGTTAGGGTAATGGTTAGGGTTAATTTTAGGGTTAAAGTCAGGAAAACGTATGCATAAGTATTAGGTGAATGTTAAGGGTAAGGTTAAGGTTAAGATTAAGTGTAAGGTTTAGGGTAAGGGTTAGGGTTAATGTAAGGGTCAGGGTAAGGGTTGGGGTAAGGTTTAGGGTAAGGGTTAGGTTAAGGATAAGTGTTAGGGTAAGGGTAAGGTTAATGATAACCGTAAGTGTAAAGGTAAGGGTTCGGGAAAGGGTAAGAATAAGGGTATGGGTAAGGGTAAGGGTGAGGGTTAGGCTAAGGGTAAGTGTAAGGTTTAGATTTAGGCTAAGGGTAAGTGTAGCAGAAAGGGTAAGGTTTACGGTAAGGGTAAGTGTTAGGATAAGGGTAAGGTTTAGGGTTAGGGTAAGGGTAAGGGTAAGGGTAAGGGTAAGGGTAAGGGTAAGGGTAAGGGTAAGGGTAAGGGCCACGGTAAGGGTAAGGGTTACGATAAGTGTAAGGGTTACCGTAAGGGTAAGGGTTACCGTAAGGGTACGGGTACGGGTAGAAGTATGTGTTAGAGTATGGGTTATGGTAAGGGTAAGGGTTAGGGTAAGGGTAAGTGTAGGGGTAATGGTTAGGGTTAATTTTAGGGTTAGGCTGAGGGAAAAGTAAGGGTAAGTATTAGGTTAAGGTTAAGGGTAAGGTTAAGGTTAAGTGTAAGTTTTAGGGTAAGGGTTAATGTAAGGGTCAGGGTAAGGGTTCAGGTAAGGTTTAGGGTTAGGGTTAGGTTAAGGTTAAGTGTTAGGGTAAGCGGAAGTTGTATGGAGAAGGATAAGTGTAAGGGATAGGGTAAGGGTAAGTGTTAGGGTAAGGGTAAGGTTAATGGTAACCGTAAGTGTAAGGGTAAGGGTTAGGGTAACGGTATTAGTAAGGGGAAGGGGTAGGGGAAGTCTAAGGTTCTGGCTCAGGGTAAAAGTTAGAGTAAGGGTTAGGGTTCGGTAAGGATAAGTGTTAGGGTAATGGTTACGGTTAATTTTAGGGTTATGATGAGGGAAACGTAAGGGTATGTATTAGTTTAAGGGTAAGGTTAAAGATAAGATTAAGTGTAAGGTTTAGGATAAGGCTTAGGGTTAGAGTAAGGGTTTGGGTTAGGGTTAGGGATAGGGGTAGGGTTAGGGTTAATGTAAGGGTCAGGGTAAGGGTTGGGGTAAGGGTTAGGGTTAGGGTTTGGGTAAGGGTTACGATACACCCTTATTCCCATGCTGTGGCAGATGGGTGCATACCCAACAGTTCGTCTTATTAGTTACTTGAGAAATTGTTTGTATTAAGGTCAGGTGTAAGTTCTCATCCCAAGTTGCCCACCCCAAATCCGAGAACCGCACCCCTGCAATCGTTAGGATCTGGAAAACCGTAATTTTGTTGGTCCAATTGGAGTGGTGGTCCATATCCTCGCCGGGGCCTTCTTCACCCTTGAATTGTGGATCCAAGCTGCTTGCTTCTTAATCTTAATGGCGGTGTGTGTTGTCAGTAATACTTGGTATGGTCCCATCCACTTTCCTTCCATTTTTCCTGCACGGGTTGTCCTGAAAAAGTCTTTATATATATATAATCGCCGAGCTTAAAGGGGTGGATTGGTTGATCCAACCCTCTAGCTCTGGTCCCTAAAACAAATGTATGTACTTTATTTAATTGTTTCTGAAGTTCAGTTATATAAGCATATAAATATTCTGATCCTAACTGCGTTAGGTCCTCTCCACTAAATAGAAATTGCTATGGCCTTCCATATAAGATTTTGAAGGGACTCAAATTTCCTTTTATTCTAGGTTTAACTCTAATTCCAAGTAATGCTAAAGGGAGGGATTGAGGCCATGACAAATTAGCTTCTTATCCAATTTTAGCTATTTATTGTTTAATTAAATGGTTCATTTTTTCTACCTGTCCACTTGCCTGTGGTCTATAAGGAGCATGCAGTTGCCAATCTATCTTTAGAATCTTACTTATCTGGTCTACCACTTGTGCACAAAAATGTGAAACTCTATCAGAAGACATTGCTACTAGAATCCCAAAGCATGGTATTATTTCATTTAACAAGACTTTAACCACTTCTCTTGCTTTGTTTGTTCGACAGGGAAAGGCTTCAGGCCTTCCTGAAAACGTGTCAGTCAGAACCAGTAAATAATGATACCCCCCTTTTCTAGGGAGTTCTGAAAAATCAATTTGCCACTGTTGCCCCGAATAATTTCCTTTACCGATTATTCCAAATTTTATTCTATCCTTGGTATTGGGGTTATTGTGTAAGCAAATGCTACATTGTTGAGTTACTTGTTTTATCATATCGTCCCACTAATGTCTGACTCAGGCTCTTATGCAGTGTGCCAGCTCCCCAATGCGTTTTATTGTGTTCTGTAAGAACTATGGGCCATGTCAAACTAGAGGGTATTACTATGTGGTTATCTTTTAAATATACTCATCCATCTGGTTTCATTTTACCTTTCAAATCTTCAATTAATTTTAAGTCTTCTTTTGTATAATTTGGATATAGTTTGGATTTTACCGTCTGGTATCAAAGACAATGCCTTCACCTCAGTTATTTCAGCTGCCTGCTTAGCCTCTGCCAATCGATTTTCCAATTTCAAAATCGGTGTTCCCCTTTTGGTGTCCCTGACAATGCATGATAGCTACCTTTTCTGGTTGTTTTACAGCCTCTAACAATTTTAAAATTTCTTCAGCATACTTTGTGTTTTCACTGAGCGGTCAGCAATCCATGTTCTTTCCAAATTGCTCCATGAGCATGTACCACGCCGAATGTATATTTAGAATCTGTCCAAATATTTACCCTTTTTCCCGCTGCCAGTTCCAATGCTCTCGTGAGAGCAACTATCTCCGCCTTTTGAGCTGATGTTCCAGGGGGTAAAGGCTTAGACTCGATTACCTGCTGAGTAGTTGTTATAGCATATCCAGCTTTACGTTGTCTTTGCATAACAAAACTGCTCCCATCTGTGAACCAAGTTTCTTCCGCATCTTCCATGGGCTCCTCCTTAAGGTCTGGTCGGCTGGAATACACAGTCTCTAGAGTTTCTAAACAATCGTGAATCACAGCTTGTGCCGGAGCATCACTAAGAAAAGAGGCTAGATTCACAATATGAATTATCACAATTTCCACGTCGTCCTGTTCTACCAATATTGCTTGATATTTCAAAATCATCAATTCTTGTTTAAGTTGTTTAAAGACTTTTTGTGCTTCTCCAGTCCAGACTAACTTTGACTGGTTAATCTTTATCGATTCACATAGAGGCTTTACCAATAGTCCATAATTATAAATCCAAAGGCGACACCAACCTGTCATTCCTAAAAAGCTTTGTAGCTCCTTTACCATTTGAGGTTCTGGAGTCCGGCAAATGACTTCCTTATGTTCAGTTCCTAGTTCTCGTTGTCCTTCCGAAATGTCAAATCCCAGATAGGTCACACTTTGTTGAGCCAGCTGGACTTTCTGTCAAGAGACTTGATATCCATTTAAACCCAGAAAATTAAGACGACTTATAGTCCATTGAATCCAACTCCCTTTAGTCTCGGTAGCTATTAAGAGATCATCTACATATTGTAACAAAGCACCTTCAGTGTCCGGAGGTATCCATGTTTCGAGTTCCCTTGCTAATTGGTTTCCAGAAATAGTGGGGCTATTCTTGAATCCTTGAGGTAGTAATGTCCACGTAAGCTGCGTCTTTCTGCCTGAATCGGGATTTTCCCATTCAAAGGCGAATAGGTTTTGGCTTTCTGTGGCTAAGCCTAGGCAGAAGAAGGCATCTTTTAAATCCAGTACGGTAAACCAGACTTGACTATTCTTTAATTTAGGCAGCAAAGTATAAGGGTTTGCCACTACTGGATGTATATCCTCAGTGATTTTATTTATGGCCCTCAAATCCTGAACTAGCCTATAGCTTTTTCATCTGCCTTTTTAATTGGCGATATGGGTGCATTGTATTCTGATTCGCATTCAATCAATAATCCATACTGTAAAAATTGATCAATTATCTCTTTAATTCCTTTCCTATCTTCTGTCCTCAAAGGATATTACTTAACCTTAACGGGTTTCTCTCCTGGCTTTAATTTAATAATTATTAAGGTCACATTTTTAGCTCTTCCAGGGACTTCGGTAGCCCAAACTCCTGGACATACTTGATCTGTGATCTCTAAAGGTATTTCACTTTTAGGGTCAGTTTGTATTAGTGCCAAGCTTAACACATTTGTTAGTTGTTCTTCTCCTATACTTAATTCCATTTTCCCTTTTTCAAAGACAATTTCTGCTCCTACTTGCTCTAATAAATCTCTACCTAAGAGTGCCCATGAGGAGCTAGGCATAGATAAAAATCTGTGTATGCCCCATTGTTTCCCTAATTTGTACTTCAAAGGTTCACAAAAATAAGCCTTTTCGGTTACACCTTGTTCTGGTTTCAGTTAGAAGAGAGTTAATTTTCTTCCTAGTAGCTGGGAGAATGCTATGTTTTGGCTTAGGATGAGAAAAGTGCAGATAACACCCCGATGTTTTAATTCTTGCAGAGCAATGCTTATACCAAGCCAAGGACATCTCAGCTTCTTGCTCTGTCCTGCCAACAGGCAGGCTGGGGGTGCAGTAAGAGCTGGGAGGGGACAGACCCAGGACAGGTGACCAAACTAGCCAAAGGGGTATTCCATAGCATCTGACGTCAGGCTAAACAATACATAGGGGTGGCTAGCCAGGGGGAGGGGGCCGGACTGCTCGGGGTTAGGCTGGGCATCGGTCAGCGGGTGGTGAGCAATTGCATTGTGCATCACTTGTTTGTACACATTATTAGTAGTGGTACTATTATCATCATTGTATTATTATTATTGTTGTTATTATTTTTATTATTATTATTATTATTATTATTATTATTATTATTATTATTATTATTATTATTATTATTATTATTATTATTTTGTCTTATTAAACTGTCTTTATCTCAACTCACAGGCTTCACTTTCCATTTCTCTCCCCCGTCCCAGAGAGGGAGGGGGAGGGGGAGCGAACAGCTGCGTGGTGTTTAGCTGCCGGCCGGGTTAAACCACAACACACCTTTTACCCTAACATAATAATTCTGTGAAGGCATTAATGCTTGATTTAGAACTGAATACGTTGCCCCATAGCAATAAGAAATTTCACTTCCATTCCTCCCCTAGCTTCATTATAACCAGTGGAGGATCCGCTAGGGTAGATTCCCCAGGTCCCCGTTATTCCTGTTGAAATCAGGGGTTGATTACCCTAGGAAAAGGCTAGTCAATTTGTCCTCCAAAGCCAGGTCCAAACCGTTTTGTTTTATTTATTTATTTATTTATTTATTTATTTATTTATTTTCATTACATTTCAGAGTTGGTCCAAAAATTCCATAGGGCTTTCTTTTAGACCTTGTTGGAAGCATATTCTCAATTCCCAATTCATCCAGGTTTTAGTATTTACTTAACCGTTCATGATTTTCAGGATGATTCGGGTCTTAGTGGGGGTCGGTCAGGGGAATGCAATTGTCCACAGTTCCCTGAACGGTCCCATCAGCAATCTGAGCTCGCACATGAACTCAGGTTGTTTTAAGAGTTGACCTCTTTTCTGTTTCTGTGACAACTCTCTCAGACCGATCATGGTCCCTTTGCCCTAAAGGGCTACAACCCATGATTTTAAGATCTCTGCCTCGGGCAGAGGCAGAACTATTAACATTCCTACATCCTCTTTCCCTGCTCATTCAACTTCAAACACCTTTAACACTTTCAACAACCCTTTTAACACTTCCTTTATCTTTCTCCAGCCTGTACTTCTCTAATGCCAACATCAAAGGTTCAGTCAGGGGCCAACTTAATTCCCTACCTTTTCCCACCAAGATGCTGAAACATCAGTATACAACATTTCATCCTGTTCTGCTTCTCAAAAAACAACATTAACTGTAGCAAAATATTATAGTTTAAAGTTCCATTTAGGGGCCACTTTTCTCCACATTCCAGCTTATAAAGCGGCCACCACTGATTACGATATTTTATCAATGTTTTCCTGTTCACACTTCCACCGGCAGATCCTCCAATATCCTTCCAGTGACTTAAAACACATCCTAACACACTTTTCTTTAAAATTTCACTGCTTGTTTGCCCCCCCCAGTTTCCAGTTTACACTTTCAGAATACACATGTTACTTACAAAAGCGTATCACAAAACGTATCACTCACAAAAATACGGGCACGCAATATCTTTCAGTAGCGATGCCACAAAACTACTATTACCAGCAATATTGCCAAAATCACAGTAACAATAGTCAGAGTCAAATTCCACATGCGATTAGTCAGAAAACCGAACTGTGTAACACCGTAACGATATCTTTCTTATAACAATGCCACGAACCTACTATTACCACCAGGAAAATAGCCAAAATCGCAGTAACAATAACCAGAGTTAAATACCATACTCCATGAGTCAGAAAACCGTAATAGACAACACAATTCCAGATGGACCTTAAAGCGAGCTCCTTCCTTAAGGTCCCCAAACATGTACTTATGGTGCTAACCACAAAGTATATACCAAACACTGCCTCGCAGAAGATCACCTTCTGACTTACAGACAGTTCCAGATGACCGGTCTACCAGAAAACCAAACCAGAATAAAGAATATACTCACTTACAATGATGGGGTCCTTGTCTGCCTCCGCAGTGATCCGGTGAGTCGAGGCGTCCCTCCGGGAAATCCTGGGGGTACCCTAGGGAGTCCTGTTCCCAGCAGGTCCTGCAGTCCGGCAGAGAGGTTGTCCCATCTGGGTCGCCAAATTGATTCAAAGATCGAAGCCGAAATTCCTTTAAGTGGTATATTCTTTATTGCAGCGCTGGATGCACGGGGGATCTCTCCACCTATCGTGCATACCCAAAGCAGAAAGCAGTCTTGAATTTATACAATCAATCTATCAATATTCTACAAGCACCTATACATATGCATTACCTATCCCCGCCTTCCCTCGCTTCTCATGCTAATTAGCCTTTTGGCACCTTGCGCCTGCGCAGAGCCTTCCAAGAATTGTGGGCAGGGGTCTTTGGGAGGAAGACCCCGAGTCTTCCTCACAGTGTACTTTTCACCTTTGGTCAGGAATCTGCTGAATTGGCATGTTTCTTAATTGCAAGAGCTGGTTGTTGCCAATTCTCCCGTTTGTTGTATCTTTATAATGAATTCCAATGTCCAGTTTCGAGATTTATAGTCCTTACATTCGTTTCTCTGTCCGCCTGCCGCTTCCTTATCATGAGTTCCAGTGTCTTGTTTCGAGATATACAGTCCTTGTCTGGGGATTGTCCTTGCCTCCCCAATACCTCCTTAATCAATCCCCCCTTTTCTTTTCCCATGCAAATTCTTTTGCATCAGATACTTTCATTATTTACAGTAACACAACAAAGCAGGCATCTAAACAACATGCACACAAATATTCCTACTACTACTAATGCGATTAGAGCAATGAACACTTGTTTCAACCATTGAAAATTGGGCAACCAAGAGGTTAACTTATTCCCTATTTCACTAAAACTCCACGAAAGATCATCTTTACTGATCTCATGTAGGACCCTTGTCTGCTCCCATATTTCTTCCAGGTCAGTAGAGATCCTTCCACTCTGATCTACATACACACAACAACTTGTGTTTATTACTGTACAGACTCCCCCTTGAGCGGCTAGTAACAAGTCTAGGGCCATCCGATTTTGTAATACTACCTCTGATAAACTAGATATCTCTTCTTGTTGAGCCTTTATAGCATCCAGAGTTTTGTTTTCTAACTTCTCTATAATTGCAGAAATATTAACTATTGCCTTTTCCAATTCACTCACTCCTAACCATGGGATAAACCATCGCACAAAACTATGAAAAGCGGTGTGTCTCTCTATCAATGGATTGTCAGTTTTTCGTCTGATTCTCCGGATATGATTTCTCAAGTAACCTCGAGGCACTACATCATGTACTGTCATATTGGGGACTACCGCTCCAAGAGTGCAAGTTCCCTTCCAATTCTCAGGCAAGACCTTACGGGCTGTATCACTGCATAGCCAATACCACCCTTTTCCTTCTGGAACTGTCCAGCTGGTTGAATTTGCCCAGCCGCTAGTCGTACTAATATCAATTGTTCGATTACAAGATGTCTGATTTCCCACATAAGTAGTATCCGTATTTATACAATCCTGTTTCCCCATACCCCTAGGTGGGTTACACCTTTGTACACATACATAGTAAGATTCCAACAGCACAAAGCTACTCACTTCTAGTTCCAAAACTTCTTCATATTTTTGACCCCAAGATGTGTTTTCCCACAAATTAGTCCAAGATAAGTTTGCAGGCAAGGGAATCCCGATTAACGATACACCCTTATTCCCATGCTGTGGCAGATGGGTGCATACCCAACAGTTTGTCTTATTAGTTACTTGAGAAATTGTTTGTATTAAGGTCAGGTGTAAGTTCTCATCCCAAGTTGCCCACCCCGAATCCGAGAACCGCACCCCTGCAATCGTTAGGATCTGGAAAACTGTAATTTTGTTGGTCCAATTGGAGTGGTGGTCTATATCCTCGCTGGGACCTTCTTCACCCTTGAATTGTGGATCCAAGCTGCTTGCTTCTTAATCTTAATGGCGGTGTGTGTTGTCAGTAATACTTGGTATGGTCCCATCCACTTTCCTTCCATTTTTCCTGTAGGGGTTGTCCTGAAAAAGTCTTTATATATATATAATTCCCGAGCTTAAAGGGGTGGATTGGTTGATCCAACCCTCTAGCTCTGGTCCCTAAAACAAATGTATGTACTTTATTTAATTGTTTCTGAAGTTCAGTTATATAAGCATATAAATATTCTGATCCTAACTGCGTTAGGTCCTCTCCACTAAATAGAAATTGCTATGGCCTTCCATATAAGATTTTGAAGGGACTCAAATTTCCTTTTATTCTAGGTTTAACTCTAATTCCAAGTAATGCTAAAGGGAGGGATTGAGGCCATGACAAATTAGCTTCTTATCCAATTTTAGCTATTTATTGTTTAATTAAATGGTTCATTTTTTCTACCTGTCCACTTGCCTGTGGTCTATAAGGAGTATGCAGTTGCCAATCTATCTTTAGAATCTTACTTATCTGGTCTACCACTTGTGCACAAAAATGTGAAACTCTATCAGAAGACATTGCTACTAGAATCCCAAAGCATGGTATTATTTCATTTAACAAGACTTTAACCACTTCTCTTGCTTTGTTTGTTCGACAGGGAAAGGCTTCAGGCCTTCCTGAAAACGTGTCAGTCAGAACCAGTAAATAATGATACCCCCCTTTTCTAGGGAGTTCTGAAAAATCAATTTGCCACTGTTGCCCCGAATAATTTCCTTTACCGATTATTCCAAATTTTATTCTATTCTTGGTATTGGGGTTATTGTGTAAGCAAATGCTACATTGTTGAGTTACTTGTTTTATCATATCGTCCCACTAATGTCTGACTCAGGCTCTTATGCAGTGTGCCAGCTCCCCAATGCGTTTTATTGTGTTCTGTAAGAACTATGGGCCATGTCAAACTAGAGGGTATTACTATGGGGTTATCTTTTAAATATACTCATCCATCTGGTTTCATTTTACCTTTCAAATCTTCAATTAATTTTAAGTCTTCTTTTGTATAATTTGGATATAGTTTGGATTTTACCGTCTGGTATCAAAGACAATGCCTTCACCTCAGTTATTTCAGCTGCCTGCTTAGCCTCTGCCAATCGATTTCCAATTTCAAAATCGGTGTTCCCCTTTTGGTGTCCCTGACAATGCATGATAGCTACCTTTTCTGGTTCTTTTACAGCCTCTAACAATTTTAAAATTTCTTCAGCATACTTTGTGTTTTCACTGAGCGGTCAGCAATCCATGTTCTTTCCAAATTGCTCCATGAGCATGTACCACGCCGAATGTATATTTAGAATCTGTCCAAATATTTACCCTTTTTCCCGCTGCCAGTTCCAATGCTCTCGTGAGAGCAACTATCTCCGCCTTTTGAGCTGATGTTCCAGGGGGTAAAGGCTTAGACTCGATTACCTGCTGAGTAGTTGTTATAGCATATCCAGCTTTACGTTGTCTTTGCATAACAAAACTGCTCCCATCCGTGAACCAAGTTTCTTCCGCATCTTCCATGGGCTCCTCCTTAAGGTCTGGTCGGCTGGAATACACAGTCTCTAGAGTTTCTAAACAATCGTGAATCACAGCTTGTGCCGGAGCATCACTAAGAAAAGAGGCTAGATGCACAATATTAGTTATCACAATTTCCACGTTGTCCTGTTCTACCAATATTGCTTGATATTTCAAAATCATCAATTCTTGTTTAAGTTGTTTAAAGACTTTTTGTGCTTCTCCAGTCCAGACTAACTTTGACTGGTTAATCTTTATCGATTCACATAGAGGCTTTACCAATAGTCCATAATTATAAATCCAAAGGCGACACCAACCTGTCATTCCTAAAAAGCTTTGTAGCTCCTTTACCATTTGAGGTTCTGGAGTCCGGCAAATGACTTCCTTATGTTCAGTTCCTAGTTCTCGTTGTCCTTCCGAAATGTCAAATCCCAGATAGGTCACACTTTGTTGAGCCAGCTGGACTTTCTGTCAAGAGACTTGATATCCATTTAAACCCAGAAAATTAAGACGACTTATAGTCCATTGAATCCAACTCCCTTTAGTCTCGGTAGCTATTAAGAGATCATCTACATATTGTAACAAAGCACCTTCAGTGTCCGGAGGCATGCATGTTTCGAGTTCCCTTGCTAATTGGTTTCCAAAAATAGTGGGGCTATTCTTGAATCCTTGAGGTAGTAATGTCCACGTAAGCTGCGTCTTTCTGCCTGAATCGGGATTTTCCCATTCAAAGGCGAATAGGTTTTGGCTTTCTGTGGCTAAGCCTAGGCAGAAGAAGGCATCTTTTAAATCCAGTACGGTAAACCAGACTTGACTATTCTTTAATTTAGGCAGCAAAGTATAAGGGTTTGCCACTACTGGATGTATATCCTCAGTGATTTTATTTATGGCCCTCAAATCCTGAACTAGCCTATAGCTTTTTCATCTGCCTTTTTAATTGGCGATATGGGTGCATTGTATTCTGATTCGCATTCAATCAATAATCTATACTGTAAAAATTTATTAATTATCTCTTTAATTCCTTTCCTATCTTCTATCCTCAAAGGATATTACTTAACCTTAATGTGTTTCTCTCCTGGCTTTAATTTAATAATTATTAAGGTCACATTTTTACCTCTTTCAGGGGTTTCAGTAGCCCAAACTCCTGGACATACTTGATCTGTGATCTCTAAAGGTATTTCACTTTTAGGGTCAGTTTGTATTAGTGCCAAGCTTAACACATTTGTTAGTTGTTCTTCTCCTATACTTAATTCCATTTTCCCTTTTTCAAAAACAATTTCTGCTCCTACTTGCTCTAATAAATCTCTACCTAAGAGTGCCCATGAGGAGCTAGGCATATATAAAAATCTGTGTATGCTCCATTGTTTCCCTAACTTGTACTTCAAAGGTTCACAAAAATAAGCCTTTTCGGTTACACCTTGTCCTGGTTTCAGTTAGAACAGAGTTAATTTTCTTCCTAGTAGCTGGGAGAATGCTATGTTTTGGCTTAGGATGAGAAGAGTGCTGATAACACCCCGATGTTTTAACTGTTGCAGAGCAGTGCTTATACCAAGCCAAGGACATCTCAGCTTCTTGCTCTGTCTTGCCAACAGGCAGGCTGGGGGTGCAGTAAGAGCTGGGAGGGGACAGACCCAGGACAGGTGACCCAAACTAGCCAAAGGGGTATTCCATAGCATCTGACGTCAGGCTAAACAATACATAGGGGTGGCTAGCCAGGGGGAGGGGGCCGGACTGCCTGGGGTTAGGCTGGGCATCGGTCAGCGGGTGGTGAGCAATTGCATTGTGCATCACTTGTTTGTACACATTATTAGTAGTGGTACTATTATCATCATTGTATTATTATTATTATTATTATTATTATTATTATTATTATTATTATTATTATTATTATTATTATTTTGTCTTATTAAACTGTCTTTATCTCAACTTACGGGCTTCACTTTCCATTTCTCTCCCCCGTCCCAGAGAGGGAGGGGGAGGGTGAGCGAACAGCTGCGTGGTGTTTAGCTGCCGGCCGGGTTAAACCACAACACACCTTTTACCCTAACATAATAATTCTGTGAAGGCATTAATGCTTGATTTAGAACTGAATACGTTGCCCCATATCAATAAGAAATTTCACTTCCATTCCTCCCCTAGCTTCATTATAACCAGTGGAGGATCCGCTAGGGTAGATTCCCCAGGTCCCCGTTATTCCTGTTGAAATCAGGGGTCGATTACCCTAGGAAAAGGCTAGTCAATTTGTCCTCCGAAGCCAGGTCCAAACCGTTTTGTTTTATTTATTTATTTATTTATTTATTTTCATTACATTTCAGAGTTGGTCCAAAAATTCCATAGGGGTTTCTTTTAGACCTTGTTGGAAGCATATTCTCAATGCCCAATTCATCCAGGTTTTAGTATTTACTTAACCGTTCATGATTTTCAGGATGATTCGGGTCTTAGTGGGGGTCAGTCAGGGGAATGCAATTGTCCACAGTTCCCTGAGCGGGTCCCATCGGCAATCTGAGCTCGCACATGAACTCAGGTTGTTTTAAGAGTTAACTGGTTTTCTGTTTCTGTGACAACTCTCTCGGACCCATCATGGTCCCTTTGCCCCAAAGGGCTAACACCCATGATTTTAAGATCTCTGCCTCGGGCAGAGGCAGAACTATTAACATTCCTACATCCTCTTTCCCTGCTCATTCAACTTCAAACACCTTTAACACTTTCAACAACCCTTTTAACACTTCCTTTATCTTTCTCCAGCCTGTACTTCTCTAATGCCATCATCAAAGGCTCAGTCAGGGGCCAACTTAATTCCCTACCTTTTCCCACCAAGATGCTGAAACATCAGTATACAACATTTCATCCTGTTCTGCTTCTCAAAAAACAACATTAACTGTAGCAAAATATTATAGTTTAAAGTTCCATTTAGGGGCCACTTTTCTCCACATTCCAGCTTATAAAGCGGCCACCACTGGTTACGATATTTTATCAATGTTTTCCTGTTCACGCTTCCACCGGCAGATCCTCCAATATCCTTCCAGTGACTTAAAACACATCCTAACACACTTTTCTTTAAAATTTCACTGCTTGTTTGCCCCCCCAGTTTCCAGTTTACACTTTCAGAATACACATGTTACTTACAAAAGCGTATCACAAAACGTATCACTCACAAAAATACGGGCACGCAATATCTTTCAGTAGCGATGCCACAAAACTACTATTACCAGCAATATTGCCAAAATCACAGTAACAATAGTCAGAGTCAAATTCCACATGCGATAAGTCAGAAAACCGAACTGTGTAACATCGTAATGATATCTTTCTTATAACAATGCCACGAACCTACTATTACCACCAGGAAAATAGCCAAAATCGCAGTAACAATAACCAAAGTTAAATACCATACTCCATGAGTCAGAAAACCGAAATAGACAACACAATTCCAGATGGACCTTAAAGCGAGCTCTTTCCTTAAGGTCCCCAAATATACTTATGGTGCTTACCACAAAGTATATACCAAACACTGCCTCGCAGAAGATCACCTTCTGACTTACAGACAGTTCCAGATACAGATGGACCCCAAGGTCCCCAGATATACTTGTGGTACTAACCACAAAGTATATACCAAATACTGTCCTGCAGAAGTCACCTTCCGACTTACTGGACAGTCCCAGATGACCGGTCTACCAGAAAACCAAACCAGAATAAAGAATATACTCACTTACAATGATGGGGTCCTTGTCTGCCTCCGCAGTGATCCGGTGAGTCGAGGAGTCCCTCCGGGAAATCCCGGGGGTACCCTAGGGAGTCCTGTCCCCAGCGGGTCCTGCGGTCCGGCAGAGAGGTCGTCCCATCTGGGGTGCCAGATTGATTCAAAGATCGAAGCCGAAATTCCTTTAAGTGGTATATTCTTTATTGCAGCGCTGGATGCACGGGGGATCTCTCCACCTATCGTGCATACCTAAAGCGGAAAGCAGTCTTGAATTTATACAATCAATCTATCAATATTCTACAAGCACCTATACATATGCATTACCTATCCTCGCCTTCCCTCGCTTCTCATGCTAATTAGCCTTTTGGCACCTTGCGCCTGCGCAGAGCCTTCCAAGAATTGTGGGCAGGGGTCTTTGGGACGTGGGCAGGGGTCTCTGGGAGGAAGACCCCGAGTCTTCCTCACAGTGTACTTTTCACCTTTGGTCAGGGATCTGCTGAATTGGCATGTTTCTTAATTGCGAGAGCTGGTTGTTGCCAATTCTTCCGTTTGTTGTATCTTTATAATGAATTCCAATGTCCAGTTTTGAGATTTATAGTCCTTACGTTTGTTTCTCTGTCCGTCTGCCGCTTCCTTATCATGAGTTTCAGTGTCTTGTTTCGAGATATACAGTCCATGTCTGGGGATTGTCCTTGCCTCCCCAATGCCTCCCCAATGCCTCCTTAATCAGGGGTCAGGGCCTGTGTCTAGCGGGCTGGGAACTGCTTGTACAATGTAGGAATCTGTTTCTGCAGGGTGGCTGGGAGCTGTTTGTACAACTTTGGGGCCAGCATCTGGGGGTGGCTGGGAGCTGCCTGTACACTGTAGGGGCCTGTGTTTGTGGGGGCCTTGGGGGCCTCCCTCGGGGGGGGGGGGGGGGAGGGTTGGGAGCTGCTTGTATAGGGTAGGGGGCCTGCCTGGCAGGGGTTGGGAGCTGGTTGTAGATTTTGGGGCCCTGTGTCTGGGGGGGGGGTTGGGGCCTGTGTCTCAGGGGTGTTGGGAACTGGTTGTACACCTTTGGGTCCTGTCTCTGGGGGGGGAGCTACTTGTACCCTTACCATAAGCCGTACTCTAACACATACTTCTACCAGTACCCTTACCCTTACCGTAACCCTTACCTTTACCCTTACTCTTACCCTTACCAAAGCATTACCCTTACCCTTAACGTAAGCCTAAACCTTAACCTTATCCTTACACTTACCGTAAACCTTACCCTTTCTGCTACACTTACCCTTAGCCTAAATCTAAACCTTACACTTACCCTAACCCTAACACTTACCCTTACCATTACCCATATACTTACTCTTACCCTAACCCTAAATCTTACCCAAACACTTACCCTGACCCTTACATTAACCCTAAACTGTACCCTAAAACTTACACTTACTCTTAACCTTAACCTTACGCTTAACCTTAACCTACTACTTACCCTTTCTTATCCGTCACCATACACCTAAAATTAACCCTAACCATTACCCTAACACTTACCCTTACCCTAACCCAAACCCTAATCCTAACTCTAAACCTTACCCTGACTTGTACACTTATCCTTATCCTTACACTTACCCTAACACTTACCCTTACACTTATCCTTATACATATAACTTACCCTTACCCTAAACCTTAACCTTAACCTAACTCTAACCCTAAACCTTACCTTAACCCTTACCCTGACCCTTACATTAACCCTTACCCTTACCCTAAAACTTACACTTACTCTTAACCTTAACCTTACCCTTAACCTTAACCTAATACTTACCCTTCCGTTTCCCTCACCCTAACCCTAAAATTAACCCTAACCATTACCCTAACACCTACCCTTACCCTAACCCTTACTCTAACCCTTACAATGACCCGTACCCTTACACATACACTTACACTTACTCTTACCCTAAACCTTACCCTTACCATAAGCCATATTCTAACAAATTCTACCCGTACCCTTACCCTTACCGTAATCCTTACCCTTTATGTTACCCTAAACCTTACCCTTACCCTAACACTTACCCTTATCGTAAACCTTACCCTTTCTGCTACATTTACCATTAGCCTAAATCTAAACCTTACACTTACCCTTACCTTAACCCAATACTTACCCTTACGTTTCCCTCACCCTAACCCTAAAATTAACCCTAACCATTATTCTAACACTTACCCTTACCCTAACCCTAACCCTTACTCTAACCCTTACCCTGACCCATACCCTTACACTCACCCTTACCCTTACATTACCCTAACTCTTACCCATACCATAACCCATACCCTAACACATATTTTTACCCTTAACCTTACCGTTACCCTTACCCTTACTCTATCCGTTACCCTTACGCTTACCCTTAACATAAACCTTACCATTAATCTTACCCTTACGCTAACCCTTACCCTTACCCTATCCCTTACACTTATCCTTATCCATACCCTTAACCTTACCCCAACCCTTACCCTTAAGCTGAACCTAACCCTAAACCTTACCCCAAACCTTTCCCTGAACCTTACATTAACCCTAACCCTTAACCTAAACCTTACACTTACTCTTAACCTTAACCTTACCCTTAACCTTAAGCTAGTACTTAACCTTACATTTTTCTCACCCTAATCCTAAAATTAACCCTAACCATTACCCTAACACTTAACCGTTACACTTACCCTTATTCTATCCGTTACTCTTACACTTTCCCTTAACATAAACCTTACCCTTTACCTTACCCTTACCATAAGCCATACATCAACACTTACATGTACACTTACGCTTACACTTATCCTAGTAATTACTCGTACAATTACCCTTAACCTAACCATAAACATTAAGGATAAGCTTAAGGGTCACCCTTAAGGTTAACGTTATCCTAACACTTACACTTAAGTTGAGGATAAGGGTTAGAGTAAGGGTAAGTGTTAGGGTAATGGTTAGGCTAATTTTAGGTTTAGGGTGAGGGAAACGTAAGAGTAAGTATTAGGTTACAGCTAAGGTTAAGGTTAAGAGTAAGTGTAAGGTTTAGTGTAAGGATTAGGGTTAATGTAAGGGTCAAGGTAAGGGTTGGGGTAAAGGTTTAGGTAAAGGGTAAAAATATGTATATTCTAAGGGTGAGGGGTTAGGGTAATGGTTAGATTTTAGTTAGATTTAGGTAAGGGTGAGGGTTCGGGTAAGGTTTAGAATTAGGCAAAGGGTAAGTGTAGCAGAAAGGGTAAGGTTTAGGATAAGGGTAAGTGTTAGGATAAGGGTAAGGTTTAGGGTTAGCTTAATAGTAAGGTTAAGGGTAATTGTACGAGTAATTGCTAGGGTAAGTGCAAGCGTAAGTGTACATGTAAGTGTTGTTGTATGGCTTATGGTAAGGGTAAGGTCAAGGGTAAGGTTTATATTAAGGGTAAGCGTAAGGGTAACGGATAGAGTAAGGGTAAGGGTAAGGTTAAGGGTAACGGTAAGGTTAAGGGTACAAATATGTGTTAGGGTATGGGTTATGGTATGGGTAAGAATTAGGGTGAGTATAAGGGTAAGGGTAAGGGTAAGGGTACAGGTCAGGGTAAGGGTTAGAGTTAGGGTAAGGTTAAGTGTTAGGGTAATGGTTAGGGTTAGTTTTAGGGTTAAAGTCAGGAAAACGTATGCGTAAGTATTAGGTGAATGTTAAGGGTAAAGTTAAGGTTAAGAGTAAGGGTAAGGTTTAGGGTAAGGGTTAGGGTTAATGTAAGGGTCAGGGTAAGGGTTGGGGTAAGGTTTAGGGTAAGGGTTAGGTTAAGGATAAGTGTTAGGGTAAGGGTAAGGTTAATGGTAACCGTAAGTGTAAAGGTAAGGGTTAGGGTAAGGGTAAGAATAAGGGTATGGGTAACGGTAAGGGTGAGGGTTAGGCTAAGGGTAAGTGTAAGGTTTAGATTTAGGCTAAGGGCAAGTGTAGCAGAAAGGGTAAGGTTTACGGTAAGGGTAAGTGTTAGGATAAGGGTAAGGTTTAGGGTTAGGTTAAGGGTAATGGTAAGGGTAACGGTAAGGGTAAGGGTAACGGTAAGGGTAAGGGTAACGGTAACGGTAAGGGTAAGGGTAACGGTAACGGTAAGGGTAAGGGTTACGGTAACGGTAAGGGTAAGGGTTACGGTAAGGGTACGGTTACGGGTAGAAGTATGTGTTAGAGTATGGGTTATGGTAAGGGTAAGGGTTAGAGTAAGGGTTAGGGTAAGGGTAATGGTTAGGGTTAATTTTAGGGTTAGGGTGAGGGAAAAGTAAGGGTAAGTATTAGGTTAAGGTTAAGGGTAAGGTTAAGGTTAAGTTTTAGGGTTAGGGTTAATGTAAGGGTCAGGGTAAGGGTTCAGGTAAGGTTTAGGGTTAGGGTTAGGTTAAGGTTAAGTGTTAGGGTAAGGGTAAGGTAAATGGTAACCGTAAGTGTAAGGGTAAGGGTTAGGGTAAGGGGAAGAGTAAGGGGAAGGGGAAGGGGAAGTCTAAGGGTCCGGGTCCGGGTAAAAGTTAGAGTAAGGGTTAGGGTTAGGTAAGGATAAGTGTTCAGGTAATGGTTACGGTTAATTTTAGGGTTATGGTGAGGGAAAGGTAAGGGTATGTATTAGTTTAAGGGTAAGGTTAAAGGTAAGATTAAGTGTAAGGTTTAGGTTAAGGGTTAGGATTAGAGTAAGGGTTAGGGTAAGGGTTAGGGTTAATGTAAGGGTCAGGGTAAGGGTTGGGGTAAGGTTTAGGTCAAGGGTAAAAGTAAGTATAATGGTAAGGGTAAGGGTGAGGGTTAGGGTAAGGTTTAGGGTTAGCTTAATAGTAAGGTTAAGAGTAATTGTACGAGTAATTGCTAGGGTAAGTGCAAGCGTAAGTGTACATGTAACTGTTGTTGTATGGCTTATGATAAGGGTGTGAGGAATGTTTTAACAATTCGTGTCCATAAAGAACAATTCTGTTTGAATCCTGTCTGCCTCTGGGCCCTGCACTGGCAATTTAATTCTTGAACCTCAGCTGCAGTGTGTCCCAGTCTCCCCCTCATTCTAGTCAATTTATCACTCCTTAAATTTATGAACCTGTTTGCTTTTGTTATTCCGGACTTCTATTTCTAACACTGCTATAGATGTGTCTGTGAATGGCTGGGGAAGAATGTTTTAATTACTCGTGAAGCTGTTTGTGTTTGATGTCTGGGAGTTTCAGAACAACTGATAACAACTAGTGACTGTTATGGGATACTATGCGGATCTTTGGTATCTGGTTAGGGGGGCCGAGAGATTAAGAGGAAGGAAAAAGAAGCTGAAGGACGGCTGGGAGACAAGTCTTGAAGAGAATGTTCTATAAACTTGGTATGGTGCCAAGTAAGTACAAAGGGGGAGAGGAAGACTACGAGCCTTCAGCATGAAAGACCCCTAGAGACCCCCAGAAGAGACCCCAGAGGAGACTGCGCATGCTCCAGTAGGAGGGACTGCACCCCGGAAGCTAATTTTAATAATCTATTTTTTTTAGAAGTAGTAATGAATATGTATTAGTCTAGGAGCATAAAAATCAGCTGCTTGATGTAACTGGTGTGCGTCCTGGTGGAGCGGAGACTCCCGGTGCACCCAGCGCTGTTTGCTTACCTCTATTCCTTTATATTCTTTCATAGAAGACAGCAGAGATGCTTGTGGATACCGTCCAGTTGGATTCTGGATGAATACGACTGATTCGTAAGATACCGTCCGGTTGGGTAAAGGTGCGGTTGCTAGTGTTTGTGTGTGAGAGTGTAACTGAGACTTCTAAAGTCCGTGTGGAGGTCTTTTTGTTTTCTCACCAGTTCTAATCTCCTGTCGGGGGTGCTGGGCTGGTGAAGAGAGGGATACGTGGGTGGGTGATAGGTCCTAAACCCCCTGCAAGACACTCTCACTAGGGGCAACCAAGGACTGTGGGAATTGCCACTAGTAAAATTCCCGGATGGGTCAGATAAAATCGAAGACCAAGGACCAGAAAGGGAGCAAATTACCAGATATATGACCAAAAAGTCCATTACGAATAATGATTAGAAATTGGAACAATAGGGGCCCCAGAAAATTAAAGAGTAAATTAAAAATGATCCTGTATTATATGATAGAATGACCAAAAGAACTCTTAAGACCCCATGTATTTTGATCCACGGAGGACGGGGTCTGTCAGGCTTTGAACATTAATAGTAGAATACCCATGGATCCAGAAAAGAGCAAGCTGAAACATTGGAATTAGAAATTTGAGAGCAATTGATTAAGAATGAATATGTGCTACATTTGTGCCTGTGCTGCACTTATACCACCAGATAACAGGAGCCTCTCGGACCCCGAGAACCAGATCAAAAACAACCTCATGGTTCGGACTTTAATCAAGGGGTCTGAGATAAGGAGGACTGCTCACAAAGGGACAGCTTAGGAATATGTATATGTATAGGAATGTTCATGTATATGTAACTCTTTACTAGAGCAATTTGCCACGTTAGGCGTGCACGACTTTGGTGGGACTACCCGCCCCGTGCTGCATGGAACCGAGTAAACATACCTACTTTACAATCTTACTGATTGTGGAGTCAGCTTTCTGTGAGTCATTTTGGTGAGCCAGGCAGGAGACACTCTGCTCGGCTGCGGGATCGACTGCAGCGCGGACGCCCCTAGGTGCACCCTGAGCGTTTTTGCTCGGAGGGGACTCCACTCTCAGCTGCTCACCGCAGGAGCAAAGATCTCCTGAAACTGCAGACAAACGGTATGTTTTCAGCTGCTGGAGGGATACTAACTGGAGTGTTAATAATTGTATGTGTTTTTATGTATGTATTTTGTGTTGACATTTTGTATATTGTAATATTTGCATATTGTATGTATTTTGTGTTGAAAGTATTTGTGTAAATGTAAGGGTTTGAAACAAAGTGTTACAAGTCACTTCACGAAGAACACAGTCAGAGACAATACTTGTTTGGTTGGTTATCATTCTAAATTATATTCCTGTGGTATGAATGAGATGTGCTGGAGGCCTCCGTGTGCGATTGTGCTGTGTGAGTGAGACGCAGCGTTGCTGCAAAGCGAGTGCAGAGTTCCGATCCGTTGTTCCGTACTCTCCACAAGGGGAGTGGGCAGAGACGAACGAAGTGCTTGACAGACTGAAAAGAAGTGCTGTTTTATCCAAGTTTTGAGTGGTGGTGCCCAGTGTATCTTGTGTATCTTGTGTATCCTATTTTTGCTCTTAAATGTTTTGACTGTGACAAGAAAAAGGCAGGAGCATGATATGACATGCTTTCTGCAACATATGAGGCCTGCACAGGCCGAGACCTGGACTCGCTGAGACCTGAACAGGCCGAGAGACCGGAGCGGTGCCGAGAGACTGGAGTGGCGCTGGGAGACCCGAGACACTACGGAGGGACTACCACTGGACGGAGAGAGCCCTGAGAGACGCTGCAGAGCCACGGACGGCTCTGAGAGACACAGAATAGACCGGACAGAAGCCGGAAAACGCGGGGAATTGAAGTAATTGCGGGACATCCAAGATCGAGTTGCTACGGGAGACCAGAGGCGTCAGTGGACACCGGTAGCCGACCCTCACCGTGTGGCCAGTCGGCACAGAGCAGAGGGGCGGACATCAGGACCCTGCAGCCTGTCTGACGTAACCATGGAGGCAGCGGCAGCAGCGGCTGTGCTGCTTCACTCTAGCATTCTTTTTATAAAAGGTTTATCTTGCAATGCAAAAAAGACTATTAGTCCCCAGATCGGTGTTATAACTGTTACTAATGACGACTAAGCTCTATTGCAGGGCAGGAGTGCAGAGACGCAGATTACACTGCCAAATGACCACCAGCAGGCTCTTTCACAAACCTAAGGTTGCAGCTGGCACTGCCTGCAGCCATATAGCAGACGTTACACTCTCTTTCCTAACTAGTAATCATGTGTCTCATCCATTTGTGGTGAATGGTCAGTGGCAAAAAGAAAAGGAGGATGCCACTGACACTAACAGCATGGGTAATAGGAGTAGTATAAGTGACACAGGTGACGGTGCGAGGCGAGGCGCTCTGCCTGCTGCTCGCCTTCGCCTGACTGTGCACTGCTGCCGACGGTGCTAGAGTAAAATGTGAAGACTGCTCAGATGGCAGTGATGAGAGTGTTTGTGTGAAGAAGATGTGTGAAGAAGATGTGTGCTGAATCTGACTTTGTGTGCAACGGTGGTCAGTGTGTGCCAAACAGATGGCAGTGTGATGGGGATCTGGATTGTGAAGATGGGTCTGATGAAAGTGCTGAGCTGTGTCATATGAGAACAGTGTCATGGAAATGTGATGGTGAAAAAGACTGTGACAGTGGAGAAGATGAAGAGAATTGTGGCGATGTGATAGAGATCCTTACTGTAAGGATGGAAGAGATGAAATTAACTGCCCTTCCTGGACCTGTAGGCCAGACCAGTTCAGATGTGAACTGTGTCCATGGGAGTAGGCAGTGCAGTGGTGTGAGAGACTGTCTGGATGGCACTGATGAAGCAAACTGTAACAATGTTATTCAGTGCTCTGGACCTGGCAAATTCAAGTGCAGAAGTGGAGAATACATAGATATCAATAAAGTGTGTAACCAGCAGAGAGACTGCAAGGACTGGGGTGATGAGCCCCTGAAGGAATGCAACATAAATGAATGTGACTGTCCAGCTGTGAAACTGTGGAGATAGTGATGAATGCCAAAACCCTGTAGTCAAATCTGTATCAACCTGAAAGGCTATCAGATGAATCCTGCTACAGGAACCTGGAAAGGGCCATACGGCAAAGCAAATTAAATAACTGTTATTTAACTTGTCAGAAGATAAAAAATAAAGTGTTTCAACAAGCAGCCACGGGAGGGAAGAATCACTGAACCCTCGATGTGAGGGACTGTACCTTGTTTTACTGACTACTCAAACAGCTGTGAGAACTGCAGAAAGGGACCCACGCATCCAGAATAAAAGGACCAGTAACTACTGAAACTTGGAGGGTTGAGTCCGCTCCTGGGAAACTGAAACTCAAGCTAAGGGAGAATTAATATTCTGGCAACGAGGCTCTGCATGAATTAAGGATGCCAAATAAAAAGGACAAGCCTAAAGGGAGAAAAGGGAGAAGGCAAGACTGGGGCAGGACCCTCCACTGTGGTGTGTATGGTCTACCGAGGGAGGCAACCCCTATCGGTATTGACTGCCGAATGAGAGGGCCTCGACCGGACTTCTCCCACACTAAGATCAGGTTGTCCCGAGAAAATAACATAAAAAACCTCTTTTTTAAACCTATATAAAATTGTGATTCGTTTTACAGGAGCTGGATCACCCTGACAGGCCGAACGGTAACACAAGCCTGAATCGACCCTGAAGGCGTTTGCCTATTATGATCCAGCTACATGGGCAGAAGACAGATCCTGGGGCTATAGGACCTCAGTATATATACTTAATAGAATAATTAGGTTATTAGCTGTAATAGAAATAGTTATAAATGATGAGAACTGATCTAAATGAGTTATAAAGATGAGAACTGCTTTGTATCAAAATTGCCTAGCTTTGGATTGTTTGCTAGCACAAGAAGGAGAAGTCTGTGGAAAATTTAACTTTAGTAATTACTGTTTAAAGATTGATGAAAAGGTGTTTCTTCCTAGTAACTGATAGAATGTTATGTTCTGGTTTAGGATGAGAAGAATGTTAATAATATGCTGATGTTTTAATTGTTTTTAATTGTTACAGAGCAGTGCTTACACCAAGCCAAGGACCAAGCCAAATTCAGCTTCTCACTGTCCTGCCAGCAGGCAGGCTGGGAGGAGGGCCGGACTGCTCGGGGTTAGGTTGGGCATCGGACAGCAGGTGGTGAGCAATTGCATTGTGCATCACTTGTTTCGTACACATTATTACTAGTAGTACTATTATCATCATTATTGTTATTATCTTCTTGTTTTTAACTCAACTCACAGGCTTCACTTTCCCATTTCTCTCTCCCATCCCAGAGAAGGAGGGGGGAGGTGAGCGAGCAAACACAAACCTGGAAGGATATGGAATGGGATTTATTTTCATGGCTGCCTGGTGGACCATGGGTCAAAAGAGTGTTATTTTTATTGTTATGTGGTGTAATTACGTTATTATTTGTACCTTGTATGATACCTTGTCTTACATTATTAATACACCGGGTGATAAATAGTACATTTGTAATAACTTCATTAAAAAAAGAAGGGAATATGTCAATTATGATGCTTAAGAATTGGACCCTCCAAGAACAAACTGATGAAATCCAATTATTAATAACAGAAGAGACACGAATTGGGGATGTTAAAAAGAAGATAAGGGATTGTGAGGAATGTTTTAACAATTCGTGTCCATAAAGAACAATTCTGTTTGAATCCTGTCTGCCTCTGGGCCCTGCACTGGCAATTTAATTCTTGAACCTCAGCTGCAGTGTGTCCCAGTCTCCCCCTCATTCTAGTCAATTTATCACTCCTTAAATTTATGAACCTGTTTGCTTTTGTTATTCCGGACTTCTATTTCTAACACTGCTATAGATGTGTCTGTGAATGGCTGGGGAAGAATGTTTTAATTACTCGTGAAGCTGTTTGTGTTTGATGTCTGGGAGTTTCAGAACAACTGATAACAACTAGTGACTGTTATGGGATACTATGCGGATCTTTGGTATCTGGTTAGGGGGGCCGAGAGATTAAGAGGAAGGAAAAAGAAGCTGAAGGACGGCTGGGAGACAAGTCTTGAAGAGAATGTTCTATAAACTTGGTATGGTGCCAAGTAAGTACAAAGGGGGAGAGGAAGACTACGAGCCTTCAGCATGAAAGACCCCTAGAGACCCCCAGAAGAGACCCCAGAGGAGACTGCGCATGCTCCAGTAGGAGGGACTGCACCCCGGAAGCTAATTTTAATAATCTATTTTTTTTAGAAGTAGTAATGAATATGTATTAGTCTAGGACCATAAAAATCAGCTGCTTGATGTAACTGGTGTGCGTCCTGGTGGAGCGGAGACTCCCGGTGCACCCAGCGCTGTTTGCTTACCTCTATTCCTTTATATTCTTTCAATAAATCCTATTTTTTTATTTAATCCTAATTTGAATCCTGAGCCATTTATAACAAGGGTTAGGTTAACTTTAAGGTTTATGTTAAGTGTAAGTGTAAGGGTAACGGAGACAGTAAAGGTAAGGGTAAGGGGAATGGTAAAGTTAAGGCTACAAGTACGTGTTAGGATATGGGTTATGGTAAGGGTAAGGGTTAGGGTAAGGGTAAGTGTTAGGGTAATGGTTAGGGTTAATTTTAGGGTTAGGGTGAGGGAAACATAAGGGTAAGTGTTAGGGTAATAGTTAAGGGTAAGGTTAAGGTTAAGAGTAAGTGTAACTTTTAGGGTAAGGGTTAGGGTTAATATAAGGGTCAGGGTAAGGGCTGGGGTAAGGTTTAGGGTTAGGGTTAGGTTAAGGGTAAGGATTAGGGTAAGGGTAAGGGTATGGATAAGGATAAGTGTAAGTGTTAGGGTAAGGGTAATGTTAAAGGTAACAGTAAGTGTAAGGAGAAGGGTTAGGGTAAGGGTAAGAGTAAGGGTATTGGCAACAGTAAGGGTGAGGGTTACAGTAAGGGTAAGTGTAAGGTTTAGATTTAGGCTAAGGGTAAGTGTAGCAGAAAGGGTAAGGTTTACTGTAAGGTTTAATGTTTCGGCTTAGGTTAAGGGTAAGGGTAAGGGTAAGGGTAATTGTACGAGTAATTGCTAGGGTAAGTGTAAGCGTAAGTGTACATGTAAGTGTTGTTGTAGGGCTTATGGTAAGGGTAAGGTCAAGGGTAAGGTTTATGTTAAGGGTAAGCGTAAGGGTAACGGATAGAGTAAGGGTAAGGGTAAGGTTAAGGGTAACGGTAAGGTTAAGGGTACAAATATGTGTTAGGGTATGGGTTATGGTATGGGTAAGAATTAGGGTAAGTATAAGGGTAAGGGTAAGTGTAAGGGTACAGGTCAGGGTAAGGGTTAGAGTAAGGGTTAGGGTTAGGGTTAGGGTAAGTGTAAGGGTTAGGGTAAGGGTTAGTTTTAGGGTTAAAGTCAGGAAAATGTATGCGTAAGTATTAAGTTAATGTTAAGGGTAAGGTTAAGGTTAAAAGTAAGTGTAAGGTTTAGGGTAGAGGTTAGGGTTAATGTAAGGGTCAGGATAAGGGTTGGGGTAAGGTTTAGGGTAAGGGTTAGGTTAAGGATAAGTGTTAGGGTAAGGGTAAGGTTAATGGTAACCGTAGGGTTACGGTAAGGGTAAGAATAAGGGTATGGGTAATGGTAAGGGCGAGGGTTAGGCTAAGGGTAAGTGTAAGGTTTAGATTTAGGCTAAGGGTAAGTGTAGCAGAAAGGGTAAGGTTTATGGTAAGGGTAAGTGTTAGGATAAGGGTAAGGTTTAGGGTTAGGTTAAGGGTAAGGGATAGGGTAAGGGTAAGGGTTACGGTAACGGTAAGGGTAAGGGTTACGGTAAGGGTACGGGTACGGGTAGAAGTATGTGTTAGAGTATGGGTTATGGTAAGGGTAAGGGTTAGGGTAAGGGTAAGTGTTGGGGTAATGGTTAGGGTTAATTTTAGGGTTAGGGTGAGGGAAAAGTAAGGGTAAGTATTAGGTTAAGGTTAAGGGTAAGGTTAAGGTTAAGTTTTAGGGTTAGGGTTAATGTAAGGGTCAGGGTAAGGGTTCAGGTAAGGTTTAGGGTTAGGGTTAGGTTAAGGTTAAGTGTTAGGGTAAGCGGAAGTTGTATGGATAAGGATTAGTGTAAGGGATAGGGTAAGGGTAGGTGTTCGGGTAAGGGTAAGGTTAATGGTAACCGTAAGTGTAAGGGTAAGGGTTAGGGTAAGGAGAAGAGTAAGGGTAAGGGTAGGGGAAGTCTAAGGTTATGGGTCAGGGTTAAAAGTTAGAGTAAGGGTTAGGGTTAGGGTTAGGTAAGGATAAGTGTTAGGGTAATGGTTACGGTTAATTTTAGGGTTATGTTGAGGGAACATAGCAACAGTGCACGCAGTCGCAGAATATACCAGGATGTGCTGAGTAATCCCAGAATTAGCAAGGTATAAAAAGGGACCCTGGCAGGGGTGAGGTGCGTGCCATTGGCGGAGCTGAGACTCCCCGGCTGCCCAGTGCTGTTTTGCTTGATGTTTGCTTACTCAATAAATTCCTTTCTATGATTAATACAATGCTCTCTGAAAATTAATTAAGGGGGCAACTTATAACACTTTGGACGCTCAAAACCCAAACCCAAAAACTTTGGACGCTCAAAACCCTATCCCGAAAACAGGACGCTCAAAGCCCTAACCCAAAAACATTAGGATGCTCCAAGCCCTAACCCAAAAACATTCGGACGCTCAAAACCCAAACCCAAAACATTAAGATGCTCCAAACCCTATCCAGAAAACATTAGGAAGCTCAAAGACCTATCCCAAATACTTAGGATGCTCAAAACCCTATCCTGGAAACACTGAGATGCTCAGAACCCTATCCTCAAAATTTAGGACGCTCCAAACCCTAACCCAAAAACATTAGGACGCTCAAAGCCCCAACCCAAAACATTAGGACGCTCCAAACCCTATCCTGGAAACATTAAGATGCTCAAAACCCTATCCTGAAAACTGAGGATGCTCATTACCCAGACCCAAAATATTAAGATGCTCAAAACCCTAACCCAACTACTTAGGATGCTTGAAAGCCAATCCCAAAAAATTAGGGCACACAAAAGCCTAACCCCCAAAATTAAGATGCTCAAAATCCAAACCCCCAAAATTAGGATACTCAAAACCCTGGACCTGGAGAACCTAACCTGAAAAAACAAAACAAACAAAAAAAAAAGATCTTAAAACCCTAACCGTAAATAACTGACTAAAAATAAAACATTAAGACTCTAACCCTAAAAAACATATCAACACTACAACCCAAAAAACTCTAATACCCTAACACGCTAACCCTGAAACCCTTAAAACCCTAACCCCCAAATCCTTAAAACCCTAACCGTTAAAACTCCAACCCTAAAAACCTTAAAATCCTAAACATAAACCCTGAAACCCCTTACCCTGAAACCCAACCCTAGTGCCCAATCCCTGAAACCTTAAAACCCTGAATCAATCTGTAGCAAATAGCATAGGCTGAGTCGAGGATCTCAGTACAGTAGCATTATTATTCGAGATTACAATGGCGGGTGTCCCACAAGCAGGAGGGTGCCTACTAATTCCATACACAGTTTATACACTTTTTTTTTCTGCCGAGGACCGGGACCCTCCTGACCCTCCCCTGTTTCCCCTTTAACTGTGCTATTCAAGGTTCATAATCTAGCTGGTGCTTCACAGAAAATACACAGCTGCTGGCCTGTTACAAGTCACATTTCTTTTGAGGTTTTTACTCTTTGAGGTGGTAATGTTTCTTACGCTGTGATTTCCACCTAATTGCTGTAAGGATTCTGGTTGTCTGCGTTTTACAAGCTTGTCTGTTATAATAAATAAAAGTCCCAAATAGGATTACAATCAAAGTTTACAATTCACTGAATGAATAGAGGTAAGCAAACAGTGCTGGGTACGCCGGGAGTCTCTGCTCCACCAAGACGCGCACCAGTTATACACCAGTTACCTCCCTTAAGGGATATAGAGAAGCCCTCTCAGATACTTCCGTCCTGCTTCTCCTGCATGCGGCCGGAGGTCGGTCTAATTCTGGTGCTGTTGGTGGTGGAAGCTGGGGCAACGGTGGTACTGGTGGCGATACCACAGCCACCGGAGGGGGAGCCGCCGGGAGTGGATTGTTAGGATATGGAGGTGGTAGCTTATCCAACGGCTCACGTTTATCTTCTTTTTCTTTTTCATGTTCTTCTTGTTCTTCAAATTTCTTACCTGCTTTTAGTGTAAATATTGAGGCTGGAAAAGGACGTGAAGTCCTCCTGATCCATAATCCTGCATAATCACTTTCTTCCTGGCTAAAAGCTTCCTTTGAATTAACATGGATATTTAAGGCCTTGCAAATCCAGTCTTTGAAGGTTCCAAATACAGGCCAAAAGACATGTAGTCTTAAAGGCTCCTTTGGCCATTCTGTCACATAATACTGGACCATTTTTAATTTACTTTTTCCTTTTCTGGGGTCCCTATCATTCCAATTTCTAATCGTTATTCCTAATGGACTTTCTGGTGGTATGACTGGTAATTTGCTCCCTTTCTTCTGGTCTCTGGTCTTTGATTTTGTCTGACCCATCTAGGAATTTTACTCTGGCAATTCCCATAGCCCTTGGTTACCTTAGTAAGAGTGTCTTGCAGGGGGTCGAGGACCTATCACACACCCACAAATCCTATAGGAATCCCTTCGGTCCTTCACCGGCCAAGTCCCTCGCGGGAGATTGGAACCGCGGTTAGAAGACCTCCACAATCGCTTCGGAACTAAGTTCCATCTCAGTCACACTCTTACACACACAGGCAACCGAACCCCACCCAACCGAACGGTATACGCTTTAAATGCTTACGACTCCGTCATCTTCGTTCGGATCTTCACACACACAATTATGGGCAAAATATAGTGCTGCAGCTGGCAAGGGAGCTGAAAAAAAGAATCAGAAACTTTGCTTACCTTTATTCAGGTTCAAGATGCCATTAGTTCCGACCTGACTCAAACAGCAGCCACCAAATGGTGGGGGTGCCTCTCCTAGATCAAACCAGAAATCAGGAACCAAAGCCCTCCCGGACGAGCGCCTGCTTGTAATAAATGACTGGGTCCCAAATAGGATTGCAATTGAAATTTACAATTTATTAATTGAATAGAGGTAAGCAAGCAGCGCTGGGTGCGCCAGGAGTCTCTGCTCCACCAAGACACACACAAGTTACATCAGGCGGCTGGATTTTATGCTGCTAGGCTAATACATATTCATTACTACTTCTACAAAAGGCAGGGTTATTCTAATTAGTTCCCAGAATCCAAACCCTCCCACTGGTGCAGGCGTTATCAGTCTCCGGTGGTCCCTCTGGGGGCCGCTCGTACTGAAGGCTCGTAGTCTTCCTCCCAGGCTTTTCTCTTGTCCATCTCCTTTGTCCATCTTGGCTGGATGGCAGACACTTGCATAGTGTCCCATGCAACAGTTGTAATAGTTAGCAGTTATTCTGAAACCCCTTTGTTCTCTTATCCCCTATTGACCCGAATTGCTGGACCATTCCTTTGCAAGATACAAGAACTATATATATTAACCACTCTGGTTTTCTCAGACTTTTCATCATATCATGCGGCCCTAGCATTGTTCCATATTGACACGAATCAGATGAACTCATTTCACACTGTTAAGCTGTCTTATCACTGCAAGCATATCTCAATACCACCTTCCTTCCCTCTACAGGATGTAACTGCGCAAAAACAACATTTTTATTCCCACAACCTTGATCCCCTTACCCTGAAATCCTTATTCCCCTTAAACCTAACAACTCTAACCACAACCCTAACCCTTATTATCAACCCCCTAACGCTAATGACACTGACCTTAATCCAAACCCCAAACTGCCCCTAACCCCAGACAACCAACAACGAAACACACACACACAAAGATGGAAACTACAAAAAAGGCAAAACCCACGATACAGGCCCCAAATCACAAATACGCAACCAAAATGCTACAGAAAAGCCCCAGATGCAGGCCCCAAATGCTACTGCTAGGCCTCAAAAGCTCAAGATGCATCCCAAAGCAAAAATGCAGGCCCCAAACGTTACAGAAAAGCCCCCAAACCCAGGCTGCACAAGTCTACAAGCAGGCCCCAAACTGCCAACAGAAGCAGGCACCAACCACACCCAGATGCAGACCCCAACTGCCCACAAGCAGCTCCTACCCCACCACCCCCTCCCAAGAACTGGACTCCACCCAGACACTGGCCCAAGACCCGGACCCGACCCCCGCCAACCTCCCTACCTTCCCCCCGACACAGGTGTACAAGCAGCTTACAACCCGCCCCTTCAGAGACCGGTCCCACTCCCCCCACCCCCCCCAAGACACGGGATGCAGAGGTGTACAACCAACTCCCAACTCCCTCCCACTCAAAGGGAGGCCCCAAAGACCCCCAAATGGAGGCTCCTAGAGTGAACAAACAGCTCCCAACTTCCCAAAGCACAGGCCCCCCCCCCCCCCCCCCAAACACAGGCCACAAAGGTGTAGAAACAGCCCAGACCCCCCTCCAAGACCATGGCCCCTATAGTGTACAAGCAGCTCCCAACCACCCACAGATGCAGGCCCCAACCCTTCTCAAAAGGGAGGCACCTAGAATGCATGAGCAACTCCCAACCAGCCTAAACATAGGTCCAAAAGTGCACAAGCAGCTCCCAACCCCCCTTCAAATACAGACCCCAAAAGTGTACAAGTAGCTCCCCCCCTGAGACAGGACCCAAAGGTGTACAACCAGTTCCCAACACCCCTGAGACACAGGCCCCAACCCCCCCCCCCAGACACAGCGACCCAAATTCTACAAGCAGCTCCCAACCCCTGCCAGGCAGGCCCCCTACCCTATACAAGCAGCTCCCAACCCTCCCCCCCCCCCCCCGAGGGAGGCCCCCAAGCCCCCCACAAACACAGGCCCCTACAGGGTACAGGCAGCTCCCAGCCACCCCCAGATGCTGGCCCCAAAGTTGTACAAACAGCTCCCAGCCACCCTGCAGAAACAGATTCCTACATTGTACAAGCAGTTCCCAGCCCGCTAGACACAGGCCCTGACCCCCCCCACATGCAGGCCCCAAAGGTGTACAAGCAGCTCCCACCCCTCCCCCAGACGCAGGTCCCAAGCCCCCCCCCCAAACACAGGCCCCTACAACCAGCACCCAACCCCCTACCCCCGATGCCAGGCCCAAAGGTGTAGAAGCAGCTCCAAACCTCCTCCCTCAACCCAGGCTCCAACAGTGTACAAGCACCTCCCAACCAACCCTCCCCTTCCCCCCCCCGGCCCCCCGACACAGGCTCCAAAGGAATACAAAGAGCTCCCACCCCTCCCCCAGATGCAGGTCTCAACCCCCCCCCCGCCCCCAGAAGCAGGCCCCAAAGGTGTAGAGTCAGCTCCCAACCCCCTCAATGCTGGCCCCTAGGGTCTACAAGCAGCTCCCCCCTTGCCCCCAGATACCGGCCCCCAGACACAGACCCCAAAAGCCTAATCACAGGCCCTGAACTCTAGAGGCAGGCTCCAAAACCCAGGACAAAGCCCCAGTGGTTCGAGACAGGGCCCAAATCCCAGACACAGGCCCCAAACGCTAAACATATGCCAAAAAAAGTATTAGTGCTGGTGCCAAATGTTACAGACAGGCCCAAAAGCCCGAGATGCTCAAGGCTGAGACGTAACTTGGCTTTCTGAATTACTGGAAAGCAGCTTTCATTCTCAGATAATTGTGTGCAGGCTAGATAGGATGGGGCTTCAGGCACCTCTTCACCTGAGGAAACACACTGCCATCAGGCACCGCTGTGCAAGACAAGCTTGTTCTGCTAGAACACCCTACTCAGATGCACTGTGGCATTCAAGTGAACTGCTTTCATGCAAATATAACGACTGATGTTACAACCCACCTTGCCTGTGGCACCTGATGAACAGAAGAGTAAGCCACCGCAGCGCTTCAAAACCATCCCTGCACGTGCCGCTCCTTGTCGCTCTCTGGCCTTATCTCATATCCTTATCCACTTCTGTGGAGAGCCTGCCACGGCACCTGCAAAGCAAGACGGACACCTTTCATAGTCACCTTGTGCTACTTGGTCGTTCTGCTCCAACCCAGCTCATGACCAGCCCCTCTTCTTACACAGCTCTTCAGAGTGCAGTTTGCTCCTTTGAGCCTGTGCGAGACACCTGTGAAAGAAAAAGAAACGCATAGGCCGATGCAGCATCCAAAGACACAGCACAACTAGGTAAGTTACTCTCATCTGCTCCCTTACCTCTGCCGCTTACCAGCCCCCGAGGCAGATGCTTCAATCTACCCTCTTCAAACAGCTACAACACCTCTAAAAGACAAAGAGGGGATGCCTAGAGGAACAGTGAGACCTACAACACAACAACTGCTACATCTGTTCCTCACTCACCTTGCCAGAGGCAGCTCTGCGTGTGACATCCCAGGTTGTACACTGCGTTACCTAACCCTTACCGTAACCCTTACCCTAAACCTTCTCACCCTTACCATTACCCAAATCCTTACCTTTACTTTTTCCTTACCCTTACTCTTTCCTTTAACCATAACCTTACCCTTACCCTATACCTTACTCCAACCCTTCCCCTTACCTTCCCCTTCCCCTTACACTTAACCTAACCCTTACCCTTCTGCTTCCCCTAAAACATATCCTAACACATTCCCTTACCCTTACACTTACCCTAACCCTTTCTATTACCCTTACACTTACTCTTGCCCTAATCCTTGCTTGCACCCTTACACTTATCCTAACCCTTACCCTTACCCATACTCAAACCCTTACTCTAACCCTTACCCTGACCCGTACCCTTACCCTTACCCTTAACCTAAGCCTAAACCTTAAACCTTACTTTAAAGCTTACCCTTTCTGCTACACTTACCCTTAGCCGAAATCTAAACCTTACACTTACCCTTAGCCTAACCCTCACCCTTACCATTACCCATACCCTTATTCTTACCCTTACCGTAACCCTTACCTTTACACTTACGGTTACCATTAACCTTACCCTTACCCTAACATTTATCCTTAACCTAACCCTTACCCTAAACCTTACCCCAACCCTTACCCTGACCCTTACATTAACCCTAACCCTTACCCTAAAACTTACACTTACTCTTAACCTTAACCTTACCCTTAACATTCACCTAATACTTACGCATACGTTTTCCTGACTTTAACCCTAAAACTAACCCTAACCATTACCCTAACATTTAACCTTACCCTAACCCTAACCCTTACTCTAACCCTTACCCTGACCTGTACCCTTACCCTTATACTTACCCTAATTCTTACCCATACCCTAACACATATTTGTACCCTTAACCTTACCGTTACCCTTAACCTTACCCTTACCCTTACTCTATCCGTTACCCTTACGCTTACCCTTAACATAAACCTTACCCTTGACCTTACCCTTACCATAAGCCATACAACAACGCTTACATGTACACTTACGCTTGCACTTACCCTAGCAATTACTCGTACAATTACCCTTAACCTTACTATTAAGCTAACCCTAAACCTTACCCTTATCCTAACACTTACCCTTATCCTAAACCTTACCCTTTCTGCTACACTTACCCTTTGCCTAATTCTAAACCTTACCCGAACCCTCACCCTTACCTAAATCTAACTAAAATCTAACCATTACCCTAACCCCTCACCCTTAGAATATACATATTTTTACCCTTTACCTAAACCTTTACCCCAACCCTTACCTTGACCCTTACATTAACCCTAATCCTTACACTAAACCTTAAACTTACTCTTAACCTAAACCTTAGCTGTAACCTAATACTTACTCTTACGTTTCCCTCACCCTAACCCTAAAATTAACCCTAACCATTACCCTAACACTTACCCTTACCCTAACCCTTACTCTAACCCTTACAATTACCCGTACTTTTACACATACCCTTACACTTACCCTTACTCTTAAACTTACACTAACCCTTACCCTTAACTAAATCTAACCCTTACACTAAACATCATCCTTACCCTTACCATTATCCCTTCTCTTACCCTTATCCTAAACATTTCCCAAACCCTTACCCTTACATTAAACCTAACCCTTACCATAACTCTTAACCTTATCCTTAAACTTAACCTAATACTTACCCTTCCGTTTCCCTCACCCTAAACCTAAAATTAGCCTAACCATTACCCTAACACTTACCCTTACTCTAACCCTTACCATGAACTTAAGTGTAAGTGTTAGGATAACGTTAACCTTAAGGGTGACCCTTAAGCTTATCCTTAATGTTTATGGTTAGGTTAAGGGTAATTGTACGAGTAATTACTAGGATAAGTGTAAGCGTAAGTGTACATGTAAGTGTTGATGTATGGCTTATGGTAAGGGTAAGGTCAAGGGTAAGGTTTATGTTAAGGGAAAGTGTAAGAGTAACGGATAGAATAAGGGTAAGTGTAACGGTTAAGTGTTAGGGTAATGGTTAGGGTTAATTTTAGGATTAGGGTGAGAAAAATGTAAGGTTAAGTACTAGCTTAAGGTTAAGGGTAAGGTTAAGGTTAAGAGTAAGTGTAAGGTTTAGGTTAAGGGTTAGGGTTAATGTAAGGTTCAGGGAAAGGTTTGGGGTAAGGTTTAGGGTTAGGTTCAGCTTAAGGGTAAGGGTTGGGGTAAGGTTAAGGGTATGGATAAGGATAAGTGTAAGGGATAGGGTAAGGGTAAGGGTTAGCGTAAGGGTAAGATTAATGGTAAGGTTTATGTTAAGGGTAAGCGTAAGGGTAACGGATAGAGTAAGGGTAAGGGTAACGGTAAGGTTAAGGGTAAAAATATGTGTTAGGGTATGGGTTATGGTATGGGTAAGAGTTAGGGTAATGTAAGGGTAAGGGTGAGTGTAAGGGTATGGGTCAGGGTAAGGGTTAGAGTAAGGGTTAGGGTTAGGGTAAGGGTAAGTGTTAGAATAATGGTTAGGGTTAATTTTAGGGTTAGGGTGAGGGAAACGTAAGGGTAAGTATTGGGTTAAGGTAAGGGTAAGTGTAAGGTTTAGATTTAGGCTAATGGTAAATGTAGCAGAAAGGGTAAGGTTTACGATAAGGGTAAGTGTTAGGGTAAGGGTAAGGTTTAGGGTAACATAAAGGGTAAGGATTACGGTAAGGGTAAGGGTACGGGTAGAATTTGTTAGAATATGGCTTATGGTAAGGGTAAGGTTTAGGGTAAGAGTAAGTGTAAGTGTATGTGTAAGGGTACGGGTCATTGTAAGGGTTAGAGTAAGGGTTAGGGTAAGGGTAGGTGTTAGGGTAATAGTTAGGGTTAATTTTAGGGTTAGGTTGAGGGAAACGGAAGGGTAAGTATTAGGTTAAGGTTAAGGGTAAGGTTAAGGTTAAGGTTAAGTGTAAGTTTTAGGGTAAGGGTAAGGGTTAATGTAAGGGTCAGGGTAAGGGTTAAGGTAAGGTTTAGGGTTAGAGTTAGGTTAAGGTTAAGGTTTAGGGTAAGGGTAAGTTATATGTATAAGGATAAGTGTAAGGGTAAGTGTTAGGGTAAGTGTAAGGATAAGGATAAGTGTACAAGTCAGGGTAAGGTTTAGAGTTAGGATTAGGGTTTGGGTTAGGGTAAGGGTAAGTGTTAGGGTAATGGTTAGGGTTAATTTTAGGTGTATGGTGACGGATAAGAAAGGGTAAGTAGTAGGTTAAGGTTAAGCGTAAGGTTAAGGTTAAGAGTAAGTGTAAGTTTTAGGGTACGGTTTAGGGTTAATGTAAGGGTCAGGGGAAGTGTTTGAGTAAGATTTAGGGTTAGGGTAAGAGTAAGTATATGGGTAATGGTAAGGGTAAGTGTTAGGGTTAGGGTAAGTGTAAGGTTTAGATTTAGGCTAAGGGTAAGTGTAGCAGAAAGGGTAAGGTTTACGGTAAGTGTAAGTGTAAGGATAAGGTTAAGGTTTAGGCTTACGTTAAGGGTAAGGGTAATGCTTTGGTAAGGGTAAGAGTAAGGGTAAAGGTAAGGGTTACGGTAAGGGTAAGGGTACTGGTAGAAGTATGTGTTAGAGTACGGCTTATGGTAAGGGTACAAGTAGCTCCCCCCCCAGAGACAGGACCCAAAGGTGTACAACCAGTTCCCAACACCCCTGAGACACAGGCCCCAACCCCCCACCCAGACACAGCGACCCAAATTCTACAACCAGCTCCCAACCCCTGCCAGGCAGGCCCCCTACCCTATACAAGCAGCTCCCAACCCTCCCCCCCCCCCCCCCGAGGGAGGCCCCCAAGGCCCCCACAAACACAGGCCCCTACAGTGTACAGGCAGCTCCCAGCCACCCCCAGATGCTGGCCCCAAAGTTGTACAAACAGCTCCCAGCCACCCTGCAGAAACAGATTCCTACATTGTACAAGCAGTTCCCAGCCCGCTAGACACAGGCCCTGACCCCCCACACATGCAGGCCCCAAAGGTGTACAAGCAGCTCCCACCCCTCCCCCAGACGCAGGTCCCAAGCCCCCCCCCCCAAACACAGGCCCCTACAACCAGCACCCAACCCCCTACCCCCGATGCCAGGCCCAAAGGTGTAGAAGCAGCTCCAAACCTCCTCCCTCAACCCAGGCTCCAACAGTGTACAAGCACCTCCCAACCAACCCTCCCCTTCCCCCCCCCCCCCCCCCCCCCGCCCCCCGACACAGGCTCCAAAGGAATACAAAGAGCTCCCACCCCTCCCCCAGATGCAAGCCTCAACCCCCCCCCGCCCCCAGAAGCAGGCCCCAAAGGTGTAGAGTCAGCTCCCAACCCCCTCAATGCTGGCCCCTAGGGTCTACAAGCAGCTCCCCCCTTGCCCCCAGATACCGGCCCCCAGACACAGACCCCAAAAGCCTAATCACAGGCCCTGAACTCTAGAGGCAGGCTCCAAAACCCAGGACAAAGCCCCAGTGGTTCGAGACAGGGCCCAAATCCCAGACACAGGCCCCAAACGCTAAACATATGCCAAAAAAAGTATTAGTGCTGGTGCCAAATGTTACAGACAGGCCCAAAAGCCCGAGATGCTCAAGGCTGAGACGTAACTTGGCTTTCTGAATTACTGGAAAGCAGCTTTCATTCTCAGATAATTGTGTGCAGGCTGATTAAGGAGGTATTGGGGAGGCAAGGACAATCCCCAGACAAGGACTGTATATCTCGAAACAAGACACTGGAACTCATGATAAGGAAGCGGCAGGCGGACAGAGAAACGAATGTAAGGACTATAACTCTCGAAACTGGACATTGGAATTCATTATAAAGATACAACAAACGGGAGAATTGGCAACAACCAGCTCTTGCAATTAAGAAACATGCCAATTCAGCAGATTCCTGACCAAAGGTGAAAAGTACACTGTGAGGAAGACTCGGGGTCTTCCTCCCAAAGACCCCTGCCCACGTCCCAAAGACCCCTGCCCACAATTCTTGGAAGGCTCTGCGCAGGCGCAAGCTGCCAAAAGGCTAATTAGCATGAGAAGCGAGGGAAGGCGGGGATAGGTAATGCATATGTATAGGTGCTTGTAGAATATTGATAGATTGATTGTATAAATTCAAGACTGCTTTCTGCTTTGGGTATGCACGATAGGTGGAGAGATCCCCCGTGCATCCAGCGCTGCAATAAAGAATATACCACTTAAAGGAATTTCGGCTTCGATCTTTGAATCAATTTGGCGACCCAGATGGGACAACCTCTCTGCCGGACTGCAGGACCTGCTGGGAACAGGACTCCCTAGGGTACCCCCGGGATTTCCCGGAGGGACTCCTCGACTCACCGGATCACTGCGGAGGCAGACAAGGACCCCATCATTGTAAGTGAGTATATTCTTTATTCTGGTTTGGTTTTCTGGTAGACCGGTCATCTGGAACTGTCTGTAAGTCAGAAGGTGATCTTCTGCGAGGCAGTGTTTGGTATATACTTTGTGGTTAGCACCATAAGTACATGTTTGGGGACCTTAAGGAAGGAGCTCGCTTTAAGGTCCATCTGGAATTGTGTTGTCTATTTTGGTTTTCTGACTCATGGAGTATGGTATTTAACTCTGGTTCTTGTTACTGCGATTTTGGCTATTTTCCTGGTGGTAATAGTAGGTTCGTGGCATTGTTATAAGAAAGATATCGTTACGGTGTTACACAGTTCGGTTTTCTGACTTATCGCATGTGGAATTTGACTCTGACTATTGTTACTGTGATTTTGGCAATATTGCTGGTAATAGTAGTTTTGTGGCATCGCTACTGAAAGATATTGCGTGCCCGTATTTTTGTGAGTGATACGTTTTGTGATACGCTTTTGTAAGTAACATGTGTATTCTGAAAGTGTAAACTGGAAACTGGGGGGGCAAACAAGCAGTGAAATTTTAAAGAAAAGTGTGTTAGGATGTGTTTTAAGTCACTGGAAAGATATTGGAGGATCTGCCGGTGGAAGTGTGAACAGGAAAACATTGATAAAATATCGTAATCAGTGGTGGCCTCTTTATAAGCTGGAATGTGGAGAAAAGTGGCCCCTAAATGGAACTTTAAACTATAATATTTTGCTACAGTTAATGTTGTTTTTTTGAGAAGCAGAACAGGATGAAATGTTGTATACTGATGTTTCAGCATCTTGGTGGGAAAAGGTAGGGAATTAAGTTGGCCCCTGACTGAACCTTTGATGTTGGCATTAGAGAAGTACAGGCTGGAGAAAGATAAAGGAAGTGTTAAAAGGGTTGTTGGAAATGTTAAAAGGGTTGTTGAAAGTGTTAAAGGTGTTTGAAGTTGAATGAGCAGGGAAAGAGGATGTAGGAATGTTAATAGTTCTGCCTCTGCCCGAGGCAGAGATCTTAAAATCATGGGTGTTAGCCCTTTAGGGCAAAGGGACCATGATCGGTCCGAGAGAGTTGTCACAGAAACAGAAAAGAGGTACACTCTTAAAACAACCTGAGTTCATGTGCGAGCTCAGATTGCTGATGGGACCGTTCAGGGAACTGTGGACAATTGCATTCCCCTGACTGACCCCCACTAAGACCCGAATCATCCTGAAAATCATGAACGGTTAAGTAAATACTAAAACCTGGATGAATTGGGAATTGAGAATATGCTTCCAACAAGGTCTAAAAGAAAGCCCTATGGAATTTTTGGACCAACTCTGAAATGTAATGAAAATAAATAAATAAATAAATAAATAAAACAAAACGGTTTGGACCTGGCTTTGGAGGACAAATTGACTAGCCTTTTCCTAGGGTAATCAACCCCTGATTTCAACAGGAATAACGGGGACCTGGGGAATCTACCCTAGCGGATCCTCCACTGGTTATAATGAAGCTAGGGGAGGAATGGAAGTGAAATTTCTTATTGCTATGGGGCAACGTATTCAGTTCTAAATCAAGCATTAATGCCTTCACAGAATTATTATGTTAGGGTAAAAGGTGTGTCGTGGTTTAACCCGGCCGGCAGCTAAACACCACGCAGCTGTTCGCTCACCCTCCCCCTCCCTCTCTGGGACGGGGGAGAGAAATGGAAAGTGAAGCCTGTGAGTTGAGATAAAGACAGTTTAATAAGACAAAATAATAATAATAATAATAATAATAATAATAATAATAATAATAATAATAATACAATGATGATAATAGTACCACTACTAATAATGTGTACAAACAAGTGATGCACAATGCAATTGCTCACCACCCGCTGACCGATGGCCAGCCTAACCCCGAGCAGTCCGGCCCCCTCCCCCTGGCTAGCCACCCCTATGTATTGTTTAGCCTGACGTCAGATGCTATGGAATACCCCTTTGGCTAGTTTGGGTCACCTGTCCTGGGTCTGTCCCCTCCCAGCTCTTACTGCACCCCCAGCCTGCCTGTTGGCAAGACAGAGCAAGAAGCTGAGATGTCCTTGGCTTGGTATAAGCATTGCTCTGCAACAATTGAAACATCGGGGTGTTATCAGCACTCTTCTCATCCTAAGCCAAAACATAGCATTCTCCCAGCTACTAGGAAGAAAATTAACTCTGTTCTAACTGAAACCAGGACAAGGTGTAACCGAAAAGGCTTATTTTTGTGAACCTTTGAAGTACAAGTTAGGGAAACAATGGGGCATACACAGATTTTTATCTATGCCTAGCTCCTCATGGGCATTCTTAGGTAGAGATTTATTAGAGCAAGTAGGAGCAGAAATTGTCTTTGAAAAAGGGAAAATGGAATTAAGAACAGGAGAAGAACAACTAATAAATGTGTTAAGCTTGGCACTAATACAAACTGACCCTAAAAGTGAAATACCTTTAGAGATCACAGATCAAGTATGTCCAGGAGTTTGGGCTACCGAAGTCCCTGGAAGAGCTAAAAATGTGACCTTAATAATTATTAAATTAAAGCCAGGAGAGAAACCCGTTAAGGTTAAGTAATATCCTTTGAGGATAGAAGATAGGAAAGGAATTAAAGAGATAATTGATCAATTTTTACAGTATGGATTATTGATTGAATGCGAATCAGAATACAATGCACCCATATTGCCAATTAAAAAGGCAGATGAAAAAGCTATAGGCTAGTTCAGGATTTGAGGGCCATAAATAAAATCACTGAGGATATACATCCAGTAGTGGCAAACCCTTATACTTTGCTGACTAAATTAAAGAATAGTCAAGTCTGGTTTACCGTACTGGATTTAAAAGATGCCTTCTTCTGCCTAGGCTTAGCCACAGAAAGCCAAAACCTATTCGCCTTTGAATGGGAAAATCCCGATTCAGGCAGAAAGACGCAGCTTACGTGGACATTACTACCTCAAGGATTCAAGAATAGCCCCACTATTTTTGGAAACCAATTAGCAAGGGAACTTGAAACATGGATACCTCCGGACACTGAAGGTGCTTTGTTACAATATGTAGATGATCTCTTAATAGCTACCGAGACTAAAGGGAGTTGTATTCAATGGACTATAAGTCGTCTTAATTTTCTGGGTTTAAATGGATATCAAGTCTCTTGACAGAAAGTCCAGCTGGCTCAACAAAGTGTGACCTATCTGGGATTTGACATTTCGGAAGGACAACGAGAACTAGGAACTGAACATAAGGAAGTCATTTGCCGGACTCCAGAACCTCAAATGGTAAAGGAGCTACAAAGCTTTTTAGGAATGACAGGTTGGTGTCGCCTTTGGATTTATAATTATGGACTATTGGTAAAGCCTCTATGTGAATCGATAAAGATTAACCAGTCAAAGTTAGTCTGGACTGGAGAAGCACAAAAAGTCTTTAAACAACTTAAACAAGAATTGATGATTTTGAAATATCAAGCAATATTGGTAGAACAGGACGACGTGGAAATTGTGATAATTCATATTGTGAATCTAGCCTCTTTTCTTAGTGATGCTCCGGCACAAGCTGTGATTCACGATTGTTTAGAAACTCTAGAGACTGTGTATTCCAGCCGACCAGACCTTAAGGAGGAGCCCATGGAAGATGCGGAAGAAACTTGGTTCACGGATGGGAGCAGTTTTGTTACGCAAAGACAACGTAAAGCTGGATATGCTATAACAACTACTCAGCAGGTAATCGAGTCTAAGCCTTTACCCCCTGGAACATCAGCTCAAAAGGCGGAGATAGTTGCTCTCATGAGAGCATTGGAACTGGCAGCGGGAAAAAGGGTAAATATTTGGACAGATTCTAAATATACATTCGGCGTGGTACATGCTCATGGAGCAATTTGGAAAGAACATGGATTGCTGACCGCTCAGTGAAAACACAAAGTATGCTGAAGAAATTTTAAAATTGTTAGAGGCTGTAAAAGAACCAGAAAAGGTAGCTATCATGCATTGTCAGGGACACCAAAAGGGGAACACCGATTTTGAAATTGGAAAATCGATTGGCAGAGGCTAAGCAGGCAGCTGAAATAACTGAGGTGAAGGCATTGTCTTTGATACCAGACGGTAAAATCCAAACTATATCCAAATTATACAAAAGAAGACTTAAAATTAATTGAAGATTTGAAAGGTAAAATGAAACCAGATGGATGAGTATATTTAAAAGATAACCCCATAGTAATACCCTCTAGTTTGACATGGCCCATAGTTCTTACAGAACACAATAAAACGCACTGGGGAGCTGGCACACTGCATAAGAGCCTGAGTCAGACATTAGTGGGACGATATGATAAAACAAGTAACTCAACAATGTAGCATTTGCTTACACAATAACCCCAATACCAAGAATAGAATAAAATTTGGAATAATCGGTAAAGGAAATTATTCGGGGCAACAGTGGCAAATTGATTTTTCAGAACTCCCTAGAAAAAGGGGGTATCATTATTTACTGGTTCTGACTGACACGTTTTCAGGAAGGCCTGAAGCCTTTCCCTGTCGAACAAACAAAGCAAGAGAAGTGGTTAAAGTCTTGTTAAATGAAATAATACCATGCTTTGGGATTCTAGTAGCAATGTCTTCTGATAGAGTTTCACATTTTTGTGCACAAGTGGTAGACCAGATAAGTAAGATTCTAAAGATAGATTGGCAACTGCATACTCCTTATAGACCACAGGCAAGTGGACAGGTAGAAAAAATGAACCATTTAATTAAACAATAAATAGCTAAAATTGGATAAGAAGCTAATTTGTCATGGCCTCAATCCCTCCCTTTAGCATTACTTGGAATTAGAGTTAAACCTAGAATAAAAGGGAATTTGAGTCCCTTCAAAATCTTATATGGAAGGCCATAGCAATTTCTATTTAGTGGAGAGGACCTAACGCAGTTAGGATCAGAATATTTATATGCTTATATAACTGAACTTCAGAAACAATTAAATAAAGTACATACATTTGTTTTAGGGACCAGGGCTAGAGGGTTGGATCAACCAATCCACCCCTTTAAGCTCAGGGATTATATATATATAAAGACTTTTTCAGGACAACCCGTGCAGGAAAAATGGAAGGAAAGTGGATGGGACCATACCAAGTATTTCTGACAACACACACCGCCATTAAGATTAAGAAGCAAGCAGCTTGGATCCACAATTCAAGGGTGAAGAAGGCCCCGGTGAGGATATGGACCACCACTCCAATTGAACCAACAAAATTACGGTTTTCCAGATCCTAATGATTGCAGGGGTGCGGTTCTCGGATTTGGGGTGGGCAACTTGGGATGAGAACTTACACCTGACCTTAATACAAACAATTTCTCAAGTAACTAATAAGACAAACTGTTGGGTATGCACCCATCTGCCACAGCATGGGAATAAGGGTGTATCGTTAATTGGGATTCCCTTGCCTGCAAACTTATCTTGGACTAATTTGTGGGAAAACACATCTTGGGGTCGAAAATATTAAGCAGTTTTGGAACTAGAACTGAGTAGCTTCATGCCGTTAGAATCCTATTATGTATGTGTACAAAGGTGTAACCCGCCTAAGGGTATAGGAAAACAGCATTGTATAAATACGGATACTACTTATGTGGGAAATCAGACATCTTGTAATTGAACAATTGATATTAGTACGACTAGCGGCTGGGCAAATTCAACCAGCTGGACGGTTCCAGAAGGAAAAGGGTGGTATTGGCTATGCAATGATACAGCCCGTAAGGTCTTGCCTGAGAATTGGAAGGGAACTTGCACTCTTGGAGCGGTAGTCCCCAATATGACAGTACATGATGTAGTGCCTCGAGGTTACTTGAGAACTCATATCCGGAGAATCAGACGAAAAATTAACAATCCATTGATAGAGAGACACACCCCTTTTCATAGTTTTGTGCGATGGTTTATCCCATGGTTAGGAGTGAGTGAATTGGAAAAGGCAATAGTTAATATTTCTGCAATTATAGAGAAGTTAGAAAACAAAATTCTGGATGCTATAAAGGCTCAACAAGAAGAGATACCTAGTTTATCACAGGTAGTATTCCAAAATCGGATGGCCCTAGACTTGTTACTGGCCACTCAAGGGGGAGTCTGTACAGTAATAAACACAAGTTGTTGTATGTATGTAGATCAGAGTGGAAGGATCTCTACCGACCTGGAAGAAATATGGAAGCAGACCAGGATCCTACATGAGATCAGTAAAGATGATCTTTCATGGAGTTTTAGTGAACTATGGAATAAGTTAACCTCCTGGTTGCCCAATTTCCAATGGTTGAAACAAGTATTCATTGCTCTAATCGTATTAGTAGTGTTAGGAATATTTGTGTGCATGTTGTTTAGATGCCTGCTTTGTTGTGTTACTGTAAATAAAGAAAGTATCTGATGCAAAAGAATTTGCATGGGAAAAGAAAAGGGGGGATTGATTAAGGAGGTATTGGGGAGGCAAGGACAATCCCCAGACAAGGACTGTATATCTCGAAACAAGACACTGGAACTCATGATAAGGAAGCGGCAGGCGGACAGAGAAACGAATGTAAGGACTATAACTCTCGAAACTGGACATTGGAATTCATTATAAAGATACAACAAACGGGAGAATTGGCAACAACCAGCTCTTGCAATTAAGAAACATGCCAATTCAGCAGATTCCTGACCAAAGGTGAAAAGTACACTGTGAAGAAGACTCGGGGTCTTCCTCCCAAAGACCCCTGCCCACGTCCCAAAGACCCCTGCCCACAATTCTTGGAAGGCTCTGCGCAGGCGCAAGGTGCCAAAAGGCTAATTAGCATGAGAAGCGAGGGAAGGCGGGGATAGGTAATGCATATGTATAGGTGCTTGTAGAATATTGATAGATTGATTGTATAAATTCAAGACTGCTTTCTGCTTTGGGTATGCACGATAGGTGGAGAGATCCCCCGTGCATCCAGCGCTGCAATAAAGAATATACCACTTAAAGGAATTTCGGCTTCGATCTTTGAATCAATTTGGCGACCCAGATGGGACAACCTCTCTGCCGGACTGCAGGACCTGCTGGGAACAGGACTCCCTAGGGTACCCCCGGGATTTCCCGGAGGGACTCCTCGACTCACCGGATCACTGCGGAGGCAGACAAGGACCCCATCATTGTAAGTGAGTATATTCTTTATTCTGGTTTGGTTTTCTGGTAGACCGGTCATCTGGAACTGTCTGTAAGTCAGAAGGTGATCTTCTGCGAGGCAGTGTTTGGTATATACTTTGTGGTTAGCACCATAAGTACATGTTTGGGGACCTTAAGGAAGGAGCTCGCTTTAAGGTCCATCTGGAATTGTGTTGTCTATTTCGGTTTTCTGACTCATGGAGTATGGTATTTAACTCTGGTTCTTGTTACTGCGATTTTGGCTATTTTCCTGGTGGTAATAGTAGGTTCGTGGCATTGTTATAAGAAAGATATCGTTACGGTGTTACACAGTTCGGTTTTCTGACTTATCGCATGTGGAATTTGACTCTGACTATTGTTACTGTGATTTTGGCAATATTGCTGGTAATAGTAGTTTTGTGGCATCGCTACTGAAAGATATTGCGTGCCCGTATTTTTGTGAGTGATACGTTTTGTGATACGCTTTTGTAAGTAACATGTGTATTCTGAAAGTGTAAACTGGAAACTGGGGGGGCAAACAAGCAGTGAAATTTTAAAGAAAAGTGTGTTAGGATGTGTTTTAAGTCACCGGAAAGATATTGGAGGATCTGCCGGTGGAAGTGTGAACAGGAAAACATTGATAAAATATCGTAATCAGTGGTGGCCTCTTTATAAGCTGGAATGTGGAGAAAAGTGGCCTCTAAATGGAACTTTAAACTATAATATTTTGCTACAGTTAATGTTGTTTTTTTGAGAAGCAGAACAGGATGAAATGTTGTATACTGATGTTTCAGCATCTTGGTGGGAAAAGGTAGGGAATTAAGTTGGCCCCTGACTGAACCTTTGATGTTGGCATTAGAGAAGTACAGGCTGGAGAAAGATAAAGGAAGTGTTAAAAGGGTTGTTGAAAGTGTTAAAGGTGTTTGAAGTTGAATGAGCAGGGAAAGAGGATGTAGGAATGTTAATAGTTCTGCCTCTGCCCGAGGCAGAGATCTTAAAATCATGGGTGTTAGCCCTTTAGGGCAAAGGGACCATGATCGGTCCGAGAGAGTTGTCACAGAAACAGAAAAGAGGTACACTCTTAAAACAACCTGAGTTCATGTGCGAGCTCAGATTGCTGATGGGACCGTTCAGGGAACTGTGGACAATTGCATTCCCCTGACTGACCCCCACTAAGACCCGAATCATCCTGAAAATCATGAACGGTTAAGTAAATACTAAAACCTGGATGAATTGGGAATTGAGAATATGCTTCCAACAAGGTCTAAAAGAAAGCCCTATGGAATTTTTGGACCAACTCTGAAATGTAATGAAAATAAATAAATAAATAAATAAATAAATAAATAAATAAAACAAAACGGTTTGGACCTGGCTTTGGAGGACAAATTGACTAGCCTTTTCCTAGGGTAATCAACCCCTGATTTCAACAGGAATAACGGGGACCTGGGGAATCTACCCTAGCGGATCCTCCACTGGTTATAATGAAGCTAGGGGAGGAATGGAAGTGAAATTTCTTATTGCTATGGGGCAACGTATTCAGTTCTAAATCAAGCATTAATGCCTTCACAGAATTATTATGTTAGGGTAAAAGGTGTGTCGTGGTTTAACCCGGCCGGCAGCTAAACACCACGCAGCTGTTCGCTCACCCTCCCCCTCCCTCTCTGGGACGGGGGAGAGAAATGGAAAGTGAAGCCTGTGAGTTGAGATAAAGACAGTTTAATAAGACAAAATAATAATAATAATAATAATAATAATAATAATAATAATAATACAATGATGATAATAGTACCACTACTAATAATGTGTACAAACAAGTGATGCACAATGCAATTGCTCACCACCCGCTGACCGATGGCCAGCCTAACCCCGAGCAGTCCGGCCCCCTCCCCCTGGCTAGCCACCCCTATGTATTGTTTAGCCTGACGTCAGATGCTATGGAATACCCCTTTGGCTAGTTTGGGTCACCTGTCCTGGGTCTGTCCCCTCCCAGCTCTTACTGCACCCCCAGCCTGCCTGTTGGCAGGACAGAGCAAGAAGCTGAGATGTCCTTGGCTTGGTATAAGCATTGCTCTGCAACAATTGAAACATCGGGGTGTTATCAGCACTCTTCTCATCCTAAGCCAAAACATAGCATTCTCCCAGCTACTAGGAAGAAAATTAACTCTGTTCTAACTGAAACCAGGACAAGGTGTAACCGAAAAGGCTTATTTTTGTGAACCTTTGAAGTACAAGTTAGGGAAACAATGGGGCATACACAGATTTTTATCTATGCCTAGCTCCTCATGGGCATTCTTAGGTAGAGATTTATTAGAGCAAGTAGGAGCAGAAATTGTCTTTGAAAAAGGGAAAATGGAATTAAGAACAGGAGAAGAACAACTAATAAATGTGTTAAGCTTGGCACTAATACAAACTGACCCTAAAAGTGAAATACCTTTAGAGATCACAGATCAAGTATGTCCAGGAGTTTGGGCTACCGAAGTCCCTGGAAGAGCTAAAAATGTGACCTTAATAATTATTAAATTAAAGCCAGGAGAGAAACCCGTTAAGGTTAAGTAATATCCTTTGAGGATAGAAGATAGGAAAGGAATTAAAGAGATAATTGATCAATTTTTACAGTATGGATTATTGATTGAATGCGAATCAGAATACAATGCACCCATATTGCCAATTAAAAAGGCAGATGAAAAAGCTATAGGCTAGTTCAGGATTTGAGGGCCATAAATAAAATCACTGAGGATATACATCCAGTAGTGGCAAACCCTTATACTTTGCTGACTAAATTAAAGAATAGTCAAGTCTGGTTTACCGTACTGGATTTAAAAGATGCCTTCTTCTGCCTAGGCTTAGCCACAGAAAGCCAAAACCTATTCGCCTTTGAATGGGAAAATCCCGATTCAGGCAGAAAGACGCAGCTTACGTGGACATTACTACCTCAAGGATTCAAGAATAGCCCCACTATTTTTGGAAACCAATTAGCAAGGGAACTCGAAACATGGATACCTCCGGACACTGAAGGTGCTTTGTTACAATATGTAGATGATCTCTTAATAGCTACCGAGACTAAAGGGAGTTGTATTCAATGGACTATAAGTCGTCTTAATTTTCTGGGTTTAAATGGATATCAAGTCTCTTGACAGAAAGTCCAGCTGGCTCAACAAAGTGTGACCTATCTGGGATTTGACATTTCGGAAGGACAATGAGAACTAGGAACTGAACATAAGGAAGTCATTTGCCGGACTCCAGAACCTCAAATGGTAAAGGAGCTACAAAGCTTTTTAGGAATGACAGGTTGGTGTCGCCTTTGGATTTATAATTATGGACTATTGGTAAAGCCTCTATGTGAATCGATAAAGATTAACCAGTCAAAGTTAGTCTGGACTGGAGAAGCACAAAAAGTCTTTAAACAACTTAAACAAGAATTGATGATTTTGAAATATCAAGCAATATTGGTAGAACAGGACGACGTGGAAATTGTGATAATTCATATTGTGAATCTAGCCTCTTTTCTTAGTGATGCTCCGGCACAAGCTGTGATTCACGATTGTTTAGAAACTCTAGAGACTGTGTATTCCAGCCGACCAGACCTTAAGGAGGAGCCCATGGAAGATGCGGAAGAAACTTGGTTCACGGATGGGAGCAGTTTTGTTACGCAAAGACAACGTAAAGCTGGATATGCTATAACAACTACTCAGCAGGTAATCGAGTCTAAGCCTTTACCCCCTGGAACATCAGCTCAAAAGGCGGAGATAGTTGCTCTCATGAGAGCATTGGAACTGGCAGCGGGAAAAAGGGTAAATATTTGGACAGATTCTAAATATACATTCGGCGTGGTACATGCTCATGGAGCAATTTGGAAAGAACATGGATTGCTGACCGCTCAGTGAAAACACAAAGTATGCTGAAGAAATTTTAAAATTGTTAGAGGCTGTAAAAGAACCAGAAAAGGTAGCTATCATGCATTGTCAGGGACACCAAAAGGGGAACACCGATTTTGAAATTGGAAAATCGATTGGCAGAGGCTAAGCAGGCAGCTGAAATAACTGAGGTGAAGGCATTGTCTTTGATACCAGACGGTAAAATCCAAACTATATCCAAATTATACAAAAGAAGACTTAAAATTAATTGAAGATTTGAAAGGTAAAATGAAACCAGATGGATGAGTATATTTAAAAGATAACCCCATAGTAATACCCTCTAGTTTGACATGGCCCATAGTTCTTACAGAACACAATAAAACGCACTGGGGAGCTGGCACACTGCATAAGAGCCTGAGTCAGACATTAGTGGGACGATATGATAAAACAAGTAACTCAACAATGTAGCATTTGCTTACACAATAACCCCAATACCAAGAATAGAATAAAATTTGGAATAATCGGTAAAGGAAATTATTCGGGGCAACAGTGGCAAATTGATTTTTCAGAACTCCCTAGAAAAAGGGGGTATCATTATTTACTGGTTCTGACTGACACGTTTTCAGGAAGGCCTGAAGCCTTTCCCTGTCGAACAAACAAAGCAAGAGAAGTGGTTAAAGTCTTGTTAAATGAAATAATACCATGCTTTGGGATTCTAGTAGCAATGTCTTCTGATAGAGTTTCACATTTTTGTGCACAAGTGGTAGACCAGATAAGTAAGATTCTAAAGATAGATTGGCAACTGCATACTCCTTATAGACCACAGGCAAGTGGACAGGTAGAAAAAATGAACCATTTAATTAAACAATAAATAGCTAAAATTGGATAAGAAGCTAATTTGTCATGGCCTCAATCCCTCCCTTTAGCATTACTTGGAATTAGAGTTAAACCTAGAATAAAAGGGAATTTGAGTCCCTTCAAAATCTTATATGGAAGGCCATAGCAATTTCTATTTAGTGGAGAGGACCTAACGCAGTTAGGATCAGAATATTTATATGCTTATATAACTGAACTTCAGAAACAATTAAATAAAGTACATACATTTGTTTTAGGGACCAGGGCTAGAGGGTTGGATCAACCAATCCACCCCTTTAAGCTCAGGGATTATATATATATAAAGACTTTTTCAGGACAACCCGTGCAGGAAAAATGGAAGGAAAGTGGACGGGACCATACCAAGTATTACTGACAACGCACACCGCCATTAAGATTAAGAAGCAAGCAGCTTGGATCCACAATTCAAGGGTGAAGAAGGCCCCGGCGAGGATATGGACCACCACTCCAATTGAACCAACAAAATTACGGTTTTCCAGATCCTAATGATTGCAGGGGTGCGGTTCTCGGATTTGGGGTGGGCAACTTGGGATGAGAACTTACACCTGACCTTAATACAAACAATTTCTCAAGTAACTAATAAGACAAACTGTTGGGTATGCACCCATCTGCCACAGCATGGGAATAAGGGTGTATCGTTAATTGGGATTCCCTTGCCTGCAAACTTATCTTGGACTAATTTGTGGGAAAACACATCTTGGGGTCGAAAATATTAAGCAGTTTTGGAACTAGAACTGAGTAGCTTCATGCCGTTAGAATCCTATTATGTATGTGTACAAAGGTGTAACCCGCCTAAGGGTATAGGAAAACAGCATTGTATAAATACGGATACTACTTATGTGGGAAATCAGACATCTTGTAATTGAACAATTGATATTAGTACGACTAGCGGCTGGGCAAATTCAACCAGCTGGACGGTTCCAGAAGGAAAAGGGTGGTATTGGCTATGCAATGATACAGCCCGTGAGGTCTTGCCTGAGAATTGGAAGGGAACTTGCACTCTTGGAGCGGTAGTCCCCAATATGACAGTACATGATGTAGTGCCTCGAGGTTACTTGAGAACTCATATCCGGAGAATCAGACGAAAAATTAACAATCCATTGATAGAGAGACACACCCCTTTTCATAGTTTTGTGCGATGGTTTATCCCATGGTTAGGAGTGAGTGAATTGGAAAAGGCAATAGTTAATATTTCTGCAATTATAGAGAAGTTAGAAAACAAAATTCTGGATGCTATAAAGGCTCAACAAGAAGAGATACCTAGTTTATCACAGGTAGTATTCCAAAATCGGATGGCCCTAGACTTGTTACTGGCCACTCAAGGGGGAGTCTGTACAGTAATAAACACAAGTTGTTGTATGTATGTAGATCAGAGTGGAAGGATCTCTACCGACCTGGAAGAAATATGGAAGCAGACCAGGATCCTACATGAGATCAGTAAAGATGATCTTTCATGGAGTTTTAGTGAACTATGGAATAAGTTAACCTCCTGGTTGCCCAATTTCCAATGGTTGAAACAAGTATTCATTGCTCTAATCGTATTAGTAGTGTTAGGAATATTTGTGTGCATGTTGTTTAGATGCCTGCTTTGTTGTGTTACTGTAAATAAAGAAAGTATCTGATGCAAAAGAATTTGCATGGGAAAAGAAAAGGGGGGATTGATTAAGGAGGTATTGGGGAGGCAAGGACAATCCCCAGACAAGGACTGTATATCTCGAAACAAGACACTGGAACTCATGATAAGGAAGCGGCAGGCGGACAGAGAAACGAATGTAAGGACTATAACTCTCGAAACTGGACATTGGAATTCATTATAAAGATACAACAAACGGGAGAATTGGCAACAACCAGCTCTTGCAATTAAGAAACATGCCAATTCAGCAGATTCCTGACCAAAGGTGAAAAGTACACTGTGAGGAAGACTCGGGGTCTTCCTCCCAAAGACCCCTGCCCACGTCCCAAAGACCCCTGCCCACAATTCTTGGAAGGCTCTGCGCAGGCGCAAGGTGCCAAAAGGCTAATTAGCATGAGAAGCGAGGGAAGGCGGGGATAGGTAATGCATATGTATAGGTGCTTGTAGAATATTGATAGATTGATTGTATAAATTCAAGACTGCTTTCTGCTTTGGGTATGCACGATAGGTGGAGAGATCCCCCGTGCATCCAGCGCTGCAATAAAGAATATACCACTTAAAGGAATTTCGGCTTCGATCTTTGAATCAATTTGGCGACCCAGATGGGACAACCTCTCTGCCGGACTGCAGGACCTGCTGGGAACAGGACTCCCTAGGGTACCCCCGGGATTTCCCGGAGGGACTCCTCGACTCACCGGATCACTGCGGAGGCAGACAAGGACCCCATCATTGTAAGTGAGTATATTCTTTATTCTGGTTTGGTTTTCTGGTAGACCGGTCATCTGGAACTGTCTGTAAGTCAGAAGGTGATCTTCTGCGAGGCAGTGTTTGGTATATACTTTGTGGTTAGCACCATAAGTACATGTTTGGGGACCTTAAGGAAGGAGCTCGCTTTAAGGTCCATCTGGAATTGTGTTGTCTATTTCGGTTTTCTGACTCATGGAGTATGGTATTTAACTCTGGTTCTTGTTACTGCGATTTTGGCTATTTTCCTGGTGGTAATAGTAGGTTCGTGGCATTGTTATAAGAAAGATATCGTTACAGTGTTACACAGTTCGGTTTTCTGACTTATCGCATGTGGAATTTGACTCTGACTATTGTTACTGTGATTTTGGCAATATTGCTGGTAATAGTAGTTTTGTGGCATCGCTACTGAAAGATATTGCGTGCCCGTATTTTTGTGAGTGATACGTTTTGTGATACGCTTTTGTAAGTAACATGTGTATTCTGAAAGTGTAAACTGGAAACTGGGGGGGCAAACAAGCAGTGAAATTTTAAAGAAAAGTGTGTTAGGATGTGTTTTAAGTCACTGGAAAGATATTGGAGGATCTGCCGGTGGAAGTGTGAACAGGAAAACATTGATAAAATATCGTAATCAGTGGTGGCCGCTTTATAAGCTGGAATGTGGAGAAAAGTGGCCCCTAAATGGAACTTTAAACTATAATATTTTGCTACAGTTAATGTTGTTTTTTTGAGAAGCAGAACAGGATGAAATGTTGTATACTGATGTTTCAGCATCTTGGTGGGAAAAGGTAGGGAATTAAATTGGCCCCTGACTGAACCTTTGATGTTGGCATTAGAGAAGTACAGGCTGGAGAAAGATAAAGGAAGTGTTAAAAGGGTTGTTGAAAGTGTTAAAGGTGTTTGAAGTTGAATGAGCAGGGAAAGAGGATGTAGGAATGTTAACAGTTCTGCCTCTGCCCGAGGCAGAGATCTTAAAATCATGGGTGTTAGCCCTTTAGGGCAAAGGGACCATGATCGGTCCGAGAGAGTTGTCACAGAAACAGAAAAGAGGTACACTCTTAAAACAACCTGAGTTCATGTGCGAGCTCAGATTGCTGATGGGACCGTTCAGGGAACTGTGGACAATTGCATTCCCCTGACTGACCCCCACTAAGACCCGAATCATCCTGAAAATCATGAACGGTTAAGTAAATACTAAAACCTGGATGAATTGGGAATTGAGAATATGCTTCCAACAAGGTCTAAAAGAAAGCCCTATGGAATTTTTGGACCAACTCTGAAATGTAATGAAAATAAATAAATAAATAAATAAATAAATAAATAAAACAAAACGGTTTGGACCTGGCTTTGGAGGACAAATTGACTAGCCTTTTCCTAGGGTAATCAACCCCTGATTTCAACAGGAATAACGGGGACCTGGGGAATCTACCCTAGCGGATCCTCCACTGGTTATAATGAAGCTAGGGGAGGAATGGAAGTGAAATTTCTTATTGCTATGGGGCAACGTATTCAGTTCTAAATCAAGCATTAATGCCTTCACAGAATTATTATGTTAGGGTAAAAGGTGTGTCGTGGTTTAACCCGGCCGGCAGCTAAACACCACGCAGCTGTTCGCTCACCCTCCCCCTCCCTCTCTGGGACGGGGGAGAGAAATGGAAAGTGAAGCCTGTGAGTTGAGATAAAGACAGTTTAATAAGACAAAATAATAATAATAATAATAATAATAATAATAATAATAATACAATGATGATAATAGTACCACTACTAATAATGTGTACAAACAAGTGATGCACAATGCAATTGCTCACCACCCGCTGACCGATGGCCAGCCTAACCCCGAGCAGTCCGGCCCCCTCCCCCTGGCTAGCCACCCCTATGTATTGTTTAGCCTGACGTCAGATGCTATGGAATACCCCTTTGGCTAGTTTGGGTCACCTGTCCTGGGTCTGTCCCCTCCCAGCTCTTACTGCACCCCCAGCCTGCCTGTTGGCAGGACAGAGCAAGAAGCTGAGATGTCCTTGGCTTGGTATAAGCATTGCTCTGCAACAATTGAAACATCGGGGTGTTATCAGCACTCTTCTCATCCTAAGCCAAAACATAGCATTCTCCCAGCTACTAGGAAGAAAATTAACTCTGTTCTAACTGAAACCAGGACAAGGTGTAACCGAAAAGGCTTATTTTTGTGAACCTTTGAAGTACAAGTTAGGGAAACAATGGGGCATACACAGATTTTTATCTATGCCTAGCTCCTCATGGGCATTCTTAGGTAGAGATTTATTAGAGCAAGTAGGAGCAGAAATTGTCTTTGAAAAAGGGAAAATGGAATTAAGAACAGGAGAAGAACAACTAATAAATGTGTTAAGCTTGGCACTAATACAAACTGACCCTAAAAGTGAAATACCTTTAGAGATCACAGATCAAGTATGTCCAGGAGTTTGGGCTACCGAAGTCCCTGGAAGAGCTAAAAATGTGACCTTAATAATTATTAAATTAAAGCCAGGAGAGAAACCCGTTAAGGTTAAGTAATATCCTTTGAGGATAGAAGATAGGAAAGGAATTAAAGAGATAATTGATCAATTTTTACAGTATGGATTATTGATTGAATGCGAATCAGAATACAATGCACCCATATTGCCAATTAAAAAGGCAGATGAAAAAGCTATAGGCTAGTTCAGGATTTGAGGGCCATAAATAAAATCACTGAGGATATACATCCAGTAGTGGCAAACCCTTATACTTTGCTGACTAAATTAAAGAATAGTCAAGTCTGGTTTACCGTACTGGATTTAAAAGATGCCTTCTTCTGCCTAGGCTTAGCCACAGAAAGCCAAAACCTATTCGCCTTTGAATGGGAAAATCCCGATTCAGGCAGAAAGACGCAGCTTACGTGGACATTACTACCTCAAGGATTCAAGAATAGCCCCACTATTTTTGGAAACCAATTAGCAAGGGAACTCGAAACATGGATACCTCCGGACACTGAAGGTGCTTTGTTACAATATGTAGATGATCTCTTAATAGCTACCGAGACTAAAGGGAGTTGTATTCAATGGACTATAAGTCGTCTTAATTTTCTGGGTTTAAATGGATATCAAGTCTCTTGACAGAAAGTCCAGCTGGCTCAACAAAGTGTGACCTATCTGGGATTTGACATTTCGGAAGGACAACGAGAACTAGGAACTGAACATAAGGAAGTCATTTGCCGGACTCCAGAACCTCAAATGGTAAAGGAGCTACAAAGCTTTTTAGGAATGACAGGTTGGTGTCGCCTTTGGATTTATAATTATGGACTATTGGTAAAGCCTCTATGTGAATCGATAAAGATTAACCAGTCAAAGTTAGTCTGGACTGGAGAAGCACAAAAAGTCTTTAAACAACTTAAACAAGAATTGATGATTTTGAAATATCAAGCAATATTGGTAGAACAGGACGACGTGGAAATTGTGATAATTCATATTGTGAATCTAGCCTCTTTTCTTAGTGATGCTCCGGCACAAGCTGTGATTCACGATTGTTTAGAAACTCTAGAGACTGTGTATTCCAGCCGACCAGACCTTAAGGAGGAGCCCATGGAAGATGCGGAAGAAACTTGGTTCACGGATGGGAGCAGTTTTGTTACGCAAAGACAACGTAAAGCTGGATATGCTATAACAACTACTCAGCAGGTAATCGAGTCTAAGCCTTTACCCCCTGGAACATCAGCTCAAAAGGCGGAGATAGTTGCTCTCATGAGAGCATTGGAACTGGCAGCGGGAAAAAGGGTAAATATTTGGACAGATTCTAAATATACATTCGGCGTGGTACATGCTCATGGAGCAATTTGGAAAGAATATGGATTGCTGACCGCTCAGTGAAAACACAAAGTATGCTGAAGAAATTTTAAAATTGTTAGAGGCTGTAAAAGAACCAGAAAAGGTAGCTATCATGCATTGTCAGGGACACCAAAAGGGGAACACCGATTTTGAAATTGGAAAATCGATTGGCAGAGGCTAAGCAGGCAGCTGAAATAACTGAGGTGAAGGCATTGTCTTTGATACCAGACGGTAAAATCCAAACTATATCCAAATTATACAAAAGAAGACTTAAAATTAATTGAAGATTTGAAAGGTAAAATGAAACCAGATGGATGAGTATATTTAAAAGATAACCCCATAGTAATACCCTCTAGTTTGACATGGCCCATAGTTCTTACAGAACACAATAAAACGCACTGGGGAGCTGGCACACTGCATAAGAGCCTGAGTCAGACATTAGTGGGACGATATGATAAAACAAGTAACTCAACAATGTAGCATTTGCTTACACAATAACCCCAATACCAAGAATAGAATAAAATTTGGAATAATCGGTAAAGGAAATTATTCGGGGCAACAGTGGCAAATTGATTTTTCAGAACTCCCTAGAAAAAGGGGGTATCATTATTTACTGGTTCTGACTGACACGTTTTCAGGAAGGCCTGAAGCCTTTCCCTGTCGAACAAACAAAGCAAGAGAAGTGGTTAAAGTCTTGTTAAATGAAATAATACCATGCTTTGGGATTCTAGTAGCAATGTCTTCTGATAGAGTTTCACATTTTTGTGCACAAGTGGTAGACCAGATAAGTAAGATTCTAAAGATAGATTGGCAACTGCATACTCCTTATAGACCACAGGCAAGTGGACAGGTAGAAAAAATGAACCATTTAATTAAACAATAAATAGCTAAAATTGGATAAGAAGCTAATTTGTCATGGCCTCAATCCCTCCCTTTAGCATTACTTGGAATTAGAGTTAAACCTAGAATAAAAGGGAATTTGAGTCCCTTCAAAATCTTATATGGAAGGCCATAGCAATTTCTATTTAGTGGAGAGGACCTAACGCAGTTAGGATCAGAATATTTATATGCTTATATAACTGAACTTCAGAAACAATTAAATAAAGTACATACATTTGTTTTAGGGACCAGGGCTAGAGGGTTGGATCAACCAATCCACCCCTTTAAGCTCAGGGATTATATATATGTAAAGACTTTTTCAGGACAACCCGTGCAGGAAAAATGGAAGGAAAGTGGATGGGACCATACCAAGTATTACTGACAACGCACACCGCCATTAAGATTAAGAAGCAAGCAGCTTGGATCCACAATTCAAGGGTGAAGAAGGCCCCGGTGAGGATATGGACCACCACTCCAATTGAACCAACAAAATTACGGTTTTCCAGATCCTAATGATTGCAGGGGTGCGGTTCTCGGATTTGGGGTGGGCAACTTGGGATGAGAACTTACACCTGACCTTAATACAAACAATTTCTCAAGTAACTAATAAGACAAACTGTTGGGTATGCACCCATCTGCCACAGCATGGGAATAAGGGTGTATCGTTAATTGGGATTCCCTTGCCTGCAAACTTATCTTGGACTAATTTGTGGGAAAACACATCTTGGGGTCGAAAATATTAAGCAGTTTTGGAACTAGAACTGAGTAGCTTCATGCCGTTAGAATCCTATTATGTATGTGTACAAAGGTGTAACCCGCCTAAGGGTATAGGAAAACAGCATTGTATAAATACGGATACTACTTATGTGGGAAATCAGACATCTTGTAATTGAACAATTGATATTAGTACGACTAGCGGCTGGGCAAATTCAACCAGCTGGACGGTTCCAGAAGGAAAAGGGTGGTATTGGCTATGCAATGATACAGCCCGTGAGGTCTTGCCTGAGAATTGGAAGGGAACTTGCACTCTTGGAGCGGTAGTCCCCAGTATGACAGTACATGATGTAGTGCCTCGAGGTTACTTGAGAACTCATATCCGGAGAATCAGACGAAAAATTAACAATCCATTGATAGAGAGACACACCCCTTTTCATAGTTTTGTGCGATGGTTTATCCCATGGTTAGGAGTGAGTGAATTGGAAAAGGCAATAGTTAATATTTCTGCAATTATAGAGAAGTTAGAAAACAAAATTCTGGATGCTATAAAGGCTCAACAAGAAGAGATACCTAGTTTATCACAGGTAGTATTCCAAAATCGGATGGCCCTAGACTTGTTACTGGCCACTCAAGGGGGAGTCTGTACAGTAATAAACACAAGTTGTTGTATGTATGTAGATCAGAGTGGAAGGATCTCTACCGACCTGGAAGAAATATGGAAGCAGACCAGGATCCTACATGAGATCAGTAAAGATGATCTTTCATGGAGTTTTAGTGAACTATGGAATAAGTTAACCTCCTGGTTGCCCAATTTCCAATGGTTGAAACAAGTATTCATTGCTCTAATCGTATTAGTAGTGTTAGGAATATTTGTGTGCATGTTGTTTAGATGCCTGCTTTGTTGTGTTACTGTAAATAAAGAAAGTATCTGATGCAAAAGAATTTGCATGGGAAAAGAAAAGGGGGGATTGATTAAGGAGGTATTGGGGAGGCAAGGACAATCCCCAGACAAGGACTGTATATCTCGAAACAAGACACTGGAACTCATGATAAGGAAGCGGCAGGCGGACAGAGAAACGAATGTAAGGACTATAACTCTCGAAACTGGACATTGGAATTCATTATAAAGATACAACAAACGGGAGAATTGGCAACAACCAGCTCTTGCAATTAAGAAACATGCCAATTCAGCAGATTCCTGACCAAAGGTGAAAAGTACACTGTGAGGAAGACTCGGGGTCTTCCTCCCAAAGATCCCTGCCCACGTCCCAAAGACCCCTGCCCACAATTCTTGGAAGGCTCTGCGCAGGCGCAAGGTGCCAAAAGGCTAATTAGCATGAGAAGCGAGGGAAGGCGGGGATAGGTAATGCATATGTATAGGTGCTTGTAGAATATTGATAGATTGATTGTATAAATTCAAGACTGCTTTCTGCTTTGGGTATGCACGATAGGTGGAGAGATCCCCCGTGCATCCAGCGCTGCAATAAAGAATATACCACTTAAAGGAATTTCGGCTTCGATCTTTGAATCAATTTGGCGACCCAGATGGGACAACCTCTCTGCCGGACTGCAGGACCTGCTGGGAACAGGACTCCCTAGGGTACCCCCGGGATTTCCCGGAGGGACTCCTCGACTCACCGGATCACTGCGGAGGCAGACAAGGACCCCATCATTGTAAGTGAGTATATTCTTTATTCTGGTTTGGTTTTCTGGTAGACCGGTCATCTGGAACTGTCTGTAAGTCAGAAGGTGATCTTCTGCGAGGCAGTGTTTGGTATATACTTTGTGGTTAGCACCATAAGTACATGTTTGGGGACCTTAAGGAAGGAGCTCGCTTTAAGGTCCATCTGGAATTGTGTTGTCTATTTCGGTTTTCTGACTCATGGAGTATGGTATTTAACTCTGGTTCTTGTTACTGCGATTTTGGCTATTTTCCTGGTGGTAATAGTAGGTTCGTGGCATTGTTATAAGAAAGATATCGTTACAGTGTTACACAGTTCGGTTTTCTGACTTATCGCATGTGGAATTTGACTCTGACTATTGTTACTGTGATTTTGGCAATATTGCTGGTAATAGTAGTTTTGTGGCATCGCTACTGAAAGATATTGCGTGCCCGTATTTTTGTGAGTGATACGTTTTGTGATACGCTTTTGTAAGTAACATGAGTATTCTGAAAGTGTAAACTGGAAACTGGGGGGGCAAACAAGCAGTGAAATTTTAAAGAAAAGTGTGTTAGGATGTGTTTTAAGTCACTGGAAGGATATTGGAGGATCTGCCGGTGGAAGTGTGAACAGGAAAACATTGATAAAATATCGTAATCAGTGGTGGCCTCTTTATAAGCTGGAATGTGGAGAAAAGTGGCCCCTAAATGGAACTTTAAACTATAATATTTTGCTACAGTTAATGTTGTTTTTTTGAGAAGCAGAACAGGATGAAATGTTGTATACTGATGTTTCAGCATCTTGGTGGGAAAAGGTAGGGAATTAAGTTGGCCCCTGACTGAACCTTTGATGTTGGCATTAGAGAAGTACAGGCTGGAGAAAGATAAAGGAAGTGTTAAAAGGGTTGTTGAAAGTGTTAAAGGTGTTTGAAGTTGAATGAGCAGGGAAAGAGGATGTAGGAATGTTAATAGTTCTGCCTCTGCCCGAGGCAGAGATCTTAAAATCATGGGTGTTAGCCCTTTAGGGCAAAGGGACCATGATCGGTCCGAGAGAGTTGTCACAGAAACAGAAAAGAGGTACACTCTTAAAACAACCTGAGTTCATGTGCGAGCTCAGATTGCTGATGGGACCGTTCAGGGAACTGTGGACAATTGCATTCCCCTGACTGACCCCCACTAAGACCCGAATCATCCTGAAAATCATGAACGGTTAAGTAAATACTAAAACCTGGATGAATTGGGAATTGAGAATATGCTTCCAACAAGGTCTAAAAGAAAGCCCTATGGAATTTTTGGACCAACTCTGAAATGTAATGAAAATAAATAAATAAATAAATAAATAAATAAATAAAACAAAACGGTTTGGACCTGGCTTTGGAGGACAAATTGACTAGCCTTTTCCTAGGGTAATCAACCCCTGATTTCAACAGGAATAACGGGGACCTGGGGAATCTACCCTAGCGGATCCTCCACTGGTTATAATGAAGCTAGGGGAGGAATGGAAGTGAAATTTCTTATTGCTATGGGGCAACGTATTCAGTTCTAAATCAAGCATTAATGCCTTCACAGAATTATTATGTTAGGGTAAAAGGTGTGTCGTGGTTTAACCCGGCCGGCAGCTAAACACCACGCAGCTGTTCGCTCACCCTCCCCCTCCCTCTCTGGGACGGGGGAGAGAAATGGAAAGTGAAGCCCGTGAGTTGAGATAAAGACAGTTTAATAAGACAAAATAATAATAATAATAATAATAATAATAATAATAATAATAATAATAATAATAATAATACAATGATGATAATAGTACCACTACTAATAATGTGTACAAACAAGTGATGCACAATGCAATTGCTCACCACCCGCTGACCGATGGCCAGCCTAACCCCGAGCAGTCCGGCCCCCTCCCCCTGGCTAGCCACCCCTATGTATTGTTTAGCCTGACGTCAGATGCTATGGAATACCCCTTTGGCTAGTTTGGGTCACCTGTCCTGGGTCTGTCCCCTCCCAGCTCTTACTGCACCCCCAGCCTGCCTGTTGGCAGGACAGAGCAAGAAGCTGAGATGTCCTTGGCTTGGTATAAGCATTGCTCTGCAACAATTGAAACATCGGGGTGTTATCAGCACTCTTCTCATCCTAAGCCAAAACATAGCATTCTCCCAGCTACTAGGAAGAAAATTAACTCTGTTCTAACTGAAACCAGGACAAGGTGTAACCAAAAAGGCTTATTTTTGTGAACCTTTGAAGTACAAGTTAGGGAAACAATGGGGCATACACAGATTTTTATCTATGCCTAGCTCCTCATGGGCATTCTTAGGTAGAGATTTATTAGAGCAAGTAGGAGCAGAAATTGTCTTTGAAAAAGGGAAAATGGAATTAAGAACAGGAGAAGAACAACTAATAAATGTGTTAAGCTTGGCACTAATACAAACTGACCCTAAAAGTGAAATACCTTTAGAGATCACAGATCAAGTATGTCCAGGAGTTTGGGCTACCGAAGTCCCTGGAAGAGCTAAAAATGTGACCTTAATAATTATTAAATTAAAGCCAGGAGAGAAACCCGTTAAGGTTAAGTAATATCCTTTGAGGATAGAAGATAGGAAAGGAATTAAAGAGATAATTGATCAATTTTTACAGTATGGATTATTGACTGAATGCGAATCAGAATACAATGCACCCATATTGCCAATTAAAAAGGCAGATGAAAAAGCTATAGGCTAGTTCAGGATTTGAGGGCCATAAATAAAATCACTGAGGATATACATCCAGTAGTGGCAAACCCTTATACTTTGCTGACTAAATTAAAGAATAGTCAAGTCTGGTTTACCGTACTGGATTTAAAAGATGCCTTCTTCTGCCTAGGCTTAGCCACAGAAAGCCAAAACCTATTCGCCTTTGAATGGGAAAATCCCGATTCAGGCAGAAAGACGCAGCTTACGTGGACATTACTACCTCAAGGATTCAAGAATAGCCCCACTATTTTTGGAAACCAATTAGCAAGGGAACTCGAAACATGGATACCTCCGGACACTGAAGGTGCTTTGTTACAATATGTAGATGATCTCTTAATAGCTACCGAGACTAAAGGGAGTTGTATTCAATGGACTATAAGTCGTCTTAATTTTCTGGGTTTAAATGGATATCAAGTCTCTTGACAGAAAGTCCAGCTGGCTCAACAAAGTGTGACCTATCTGGGATTTGACATTTCGGAAGGACAACGAGAACTAGGAACTGAACATAAGGAAGTCATTTGCCGGACTCCAGAACCTCAAATGGTAAAGGAGCTACAAAGCTTTTTAGGAATGACAGGTTGGTGTCGCCTTTGGATTTATAATTATGGACTATTGGTAAAGCCTCTATGTGAATCGATAAAGATTAACCAGTCAAAGTTAGTCTGGACTGGAGAAGCACAAAAAGTCTTTAAACAACTTAAACAAGAATTGATGATTTTGAAATATCAAGCAATATTGGTAGAACAGGACGACGTGGAAATTGTGATAATTCATATTGTGAATCTAGCCTCTTTTCTTAGTGATGCTCCGGCACAAGCTGTGATTCACGATTGTTTAGAAACTCTAGAGACTGTGTATTCCAGCCGACCAGACCTTAAGGAGGAGCCCATGGAAGATGCGGAAGAAACTTGGTTCACGGATGGGAGCAGTTTTGTTACGCAAAGACAACGTAAAGCTGGATATGCTATAACAACTACTCAGCAGGTAATCGAGTCTAAGCCTTTACCCCCTGGAACATCAGCTCAAAAGGCGGAGATAGTTGCTCTCATGAGAGCATTGGAACTGGCAGCGGGAAAAAGGGTAAATATTTGGACAGATTCTAAATATACATTCGGCGTGGTACATGCTCATGGAGCAATTTGGAAAGAACATGGATTGCTGACCGCTCAGTGAAAACACAAAGTATGCTGAAGAAATTTTAAAATTGTTAGAGGCTGTAAAAGAACCAGAAAAGGTAGCTATCATGCATTGTCAGGGACACCAAAAGGGGAACACCGATTTTGAAATTGGAAAATCGATTGGCAGAGGCTAAGCAGGCAGCTGAAATAACTGAGGTGAAGGCATTGTCTTTGATACCAGACGGTAAAATCCAAACTATATCCAAATTATACAAAAGAAGACTTAAAATTAATTGAAGATTTGAAAGGTAAAATGAAACCAGATGGATGAGTATATTTAAAAGATAACCCCATAGTAATACCCTCTAGTTTGACATGGCCCATAGTTCTTACAGAACACAATAAAACGCACTGGGGAGCTGGCACACTGCATAAGAGCCTGAGTCAGACATTAGTGGGACGATATGATAAAACAAGTAACTCAACAATGTAGCATTTGCTTACACAATAACCCCAATACCAAGAATAGAATAAAATTTGGAATAATCGGTAAAGGAAATTATTCGGGGCAACAGTGGCAAATTGATTTTTCAGAACTCCCTAGAAAAAGGGGGTATCATTATTTACTGGTTCTGACTGACACGATTTCAGGAAGGCCTGAAGCCTTTCCCTGTCACAGAATCACAGAATCACAGAATTTTCTAGGTTGGAAGAGACCTCAAGGTCATCGAGTCCAACCTCTAACCTAACGCTAACAGCCCTCCACTAAACCATATCCCTAAGCTCTAAACAAAGCAAGAGAAGTGGTTAAAGTCTTGTTAAATGAAATAATACCATGCTTTGGGATTCTAGTAGCAATGTCTTCTGATAGAGTTTCACATTTTTGTGCACAAGTGGTAGACCAGATAAGTAAGATTCTAAAGATAGATTGGCAACTGCATACTCCTTATAGACCACAGGCAAGTGGACAGGTAGAAAAAATGAACCATTTAATTAAACAATAAATAAAACCCCCTTCTTCACCCTTGAATTGTGGATCCAAGCTGCTTGCTTCTTAATCTTAATGGCGGTGTGTGTTGTCAGTAACACTTGGTATGGTCCCATCCACTTTCCTTCCATTTTTCCTGTAGGGGTTGTCCTGAAAAAGTCTTTATATATATATAATTCCCGAGCTTAAAAGGGGTGGATTGGTTGATCCAACCCTCTAGCCCTGGTCCCTAAAACAAATTTATGTACTTTATTTAATTGTTTCTGAAGTTCAGTTATATAAGCATATAAATATTCTGATCCTAACTGCGTTAGGTCCTCTCCACTAAATAGAAATTGCTATGGCCTTCCATATAAGATTTTGAAGGGACTCAAATTCCCTTTTATTCTAGGTTTAACTCTAATTCCAAGTAATGCTAAAGGAAGGGATTGAGGCCATGACAAATTAGCTTCTTATCCAATTTTAGCTATTTATTGTTTAATTAAATGGTTCATTTTTCTACCTGTCCACTTGCCTGTGGTCTATAAGGAGTATGCAGTTGCCAATCTATCTTTAGAATCTTACTTATCTGTTCTACCACTTGTGCACAAAAATGTGAAACTCTATCAGAAGACATTGCTACTAGAATCCCAAAGCATGGTATTATTTCATTTAACAAGACTTTAACCACTTCTCTTGCTTTGTTTGTTCGACAGGGAAAGGCTTCAGGCCTTCCTGAAAACGTGTCAGTCAGAACCAGTAATAATGATATCCCCCTTTTCTAGGGAGTTCTGAAAAATCAATTTGCCACTGTTGCCCCGAATAATTTCCTTTACCGATTATTCCAAACTTTATTCTATTCTTGGTATTGGGGTTATTGTATAAACAAATGCTACATTGTTGAGTTACTTGTTTTATCATATCGTCCCACTAATGTCTGATGCAGGCTCTTATGCAGTGTGCCAGCTCCCCAATACGTTTTATTGTGTTCTGTAAGAACTATGGGCCATGTCAAACTAGAGGGTATTACTATGTGGTTATCTTTTAAATATACTCATCCATCTGGTTTCATTTTACCTTTCAAATCTTCAATTAATTTTAAGTCTTCTTTTGTATAATTTGGATATAGTTTGGATTTTACCGTCTGGTATCAAAGACAATGCCTTCACCTCAGTTATTTCAGCTGCCTGCTTAGCCTCTGCCAATCGATTTCCAATTTCAAAATCGGTGTTCCCCTTTTGGTGTCCCTGACAATGCATGATAGCTACCTTTTCTGGTTGTTTTACAGCCTCTAACAATTTTAAAATTTCTTCAGCACGTTTTATCTGTTTTCCCTGAGCAGTCAGTAATCCACGTTCCTTCCAAATTGCTCCATGAGCATGTACCACGCCGAATGCATATTTAGAATCTGTCCAAATATTTACCCTTTTTCCAGCTGCCAGTTCCAATGCTCTCGTGAGTGCGACTATCTCCACCTTTTGAGCTGATGTTCCAGGGGGTAAAGGCTTAGACTCAATTACCTGCTGAGTAGTTGTTATAGCATATCCAGCTTTACGTTGTCTTTGCATAACAAAACTGCTCCCATCCGTGAACCAAGTTTCTTCCGCATCTTCCATGGGCTCCTCCTTAAGGTCTGGTCGGCTGGAATACACAGTCTCTAGAGTTTCTAAACAATCGTGAATCACAGGCTGTGCCGGAGCATCACTAAGAAAAGAGGCTAGATTCACAATATTAGTTATCACAATTTCCAAGTTGTCCTGTTCTACCAATATTGCTTGATATTTCAAAATCATCAATTCTTGTTTAAGTTGTTTAAAGACTTTTTGTGCTTCTCCAGTCCAGACTAACTTTGACTGGTTAATCTTTATCGATTCACATAGAGGCTTTACCAATAGTCCATAATTATAAATCCAAAGGCGACACCAACCTGTCATTCCTAAAAAGCTTTGTAGCTCCTTTACCATTTGAGGTTCTGGAGTCTGGCAAATGACTTCCTTATGTTCAGTTCCTAGTTCTCGTTGTCCTTCCGAAATGTCAAATCCCAGATAGGTCACACTTTGTTGAGCCAGCTGGACTTTCTGTCAAGAGACTTGATATCCATTTAAACCCAGAAAATTAAGACGACTTATAGTCCATTGAATACAACTCCCTTTAGTCTCAGTAGCTATTAAGAGATCATGTACATATTGTAACAAAGCACCTTCAGTGTCCGGAGGCATCCATGTTTCGAGTTTCCTTGCTAATTGCTTTCCAAAAATAGTGGGGCTATTCTTGAATCCTTGAGGTAGTAATGTCTACGTAAGCTGCGTCTTTCTGCCTGAATCGGGATTTTCCCATTCAAAGGCGAATAGGTTTTGGCTTTCTGTGGCTAAGCCTAGGCAGAAGAAGGCGTCTTTTAAATCCAGTACGGTAAACCAGACTTGACTATTCAGCAAAGTATAAGGGTTTGCCACTACTGGATGTATATCCTCAGTGATTTTATTTATGGCCCTCAAATCCTGAACTAGCCTATAGCTTTTTCATCTGCCTTTTTAATTGGCGATATGGGTGCATTGTATTCTGATTCGCATTCAATCAATAATCTATACTGTAAAAATTTATTAATTATCTCTTTAATTCCTTTCCTATCTTCTATCCTCAAAGGATATTACTTAACCTTAATGGGTTTCTCTCCTGGCTTTAATTTAATAATTATTAAGGTCACATTTTTAGCTCTTTCAGGGGTTTCAGTAGCCCAAACTCCTGGACATACTTGATCTGTGATCTCTAAAGGTATTTCACTTTTAGGGTCAGTTTGTATTAGTGCCAAGCTTAACACATTTATTAGTTGTTCTTCTCCTATACTTAATTCCATTTTCCTTTTTTCAAAAACAATTTCTGCTCCTACTTGCTCTAATAAATCTCTACCTAAGAGTGCCCATGAGGAGCTAGGCATATATAAAAATCTGTGTATGCCCCATTTTTTCCGTAACTTGTACTTCAAAGGTTCACAAAAATAAGCCTTTTCGGTTACACCTTGTCCTGGTTTCAGTTAGAACAGAGTTAATTTTCTTCCTAGTAGCTGGGAGAATGCTATGTTTTGGCTTAGGATGAGAAGAGTGCTGATAACACCCTGATGTTTTAATTGTTGCAGAGCAGTGCTTATACCAAGCCAAGGACATCTCAGCTTCTTGCTCTGTCTTGCCAACAGGCAGGCTGGGGGTGCAGTAAGAGCTGGGAGGGGACAGACCCAGGACAGGTGACCCAAACTAGCCAAAGGGGTATTCCATACCATCTGATGTCAGGCTAATACCATCTGATGTCAGGCTAAACAATACATAGGGGTGGCTAGCCAGGGGGAGGGGGCCGGACTGCTCAGGGTTAGGCTGGGCATCGGTCAGCCGGTGATGGGCAATTGCATTGTGCATCACTTGTTTGTACACATTATTAGTAGTAGTACTATTATCATCATTGTATTATTATTATTATTATTATTATTTTCCTGTCTTATTAAACTGTCTTTATCTCAACTCACGGGCTTCACTTTCCATTTCTCTCCCCCGTCCCAGAGAGGGAGGGGGAGGGTGAGCACACGGCTGTGTGGTGTTTAGCTGCCGGCCGGGTTAAACCACAACACACCTTTTACCCTAACATAATAATTCTGTGAAGGCATTAATGCTTGATTTAGAACTGAATACGTTGCCCCATAGCAATAAGAAATTTCACTTCCATTCCTCCCCTAGCTTCATTATAACCAGCGGAGGTACTAGGGTAGATTCCCCAGGTCCCCGTTATTCCTGTTGAAATCAGGGGTTGATTACCCTAGGAAAAGGCTAGTCAATTTGTCCTCCGAAGCCAGGTCCAAACCGTTTTGTTTTATTTATTTATTTATTTATTTATTTATTTTCATTACATTTCAGAGTTGGTCCAAAAATTCCATAGGGCTTTCTTTTAGACCTTGTTGGAAGCATATTCTCAATTCCCAATTCATCCAGGTTTTAGTATTTACTTAACCGTTCATAATTTTCAGGATGATTCGGGTCTTAGTGGGGGTCGGTCAGGGGAATGCAATTGTCCACAGTTCCCTGAGCGGTCCCATCAGCAATCTGAGCTCGCACATGAACTCAGGTTGTTTTAAGAGTTAACTGGTTTTCTGTTTCTGTGACAACTCTCTCGGACCGATCATGGTCCCTTTGCCCCAAAGGGCTAACACCCATGATTTTAAGATCTCTGCCTCGGGCAGAGGCAGAACTATTAACATTCCTACATCCTCTTTCCCTGCTCATTCAACTTCAAACACCTTTAACACTTTCAACAACCCTTTTAACACTTCCTTTATCTTTCTCCAGCCTGTACTTCTCTAATGCCATCATCAAAGGCTCAGACAGGGGCCAATTTAATTCCCTACCTTTTCCCACCAAGATGCTGAAACATCAGTATACAACATTTCATCCTGTTCTGCTTCTCAAAAAACAACATTAACTGTAGCAAAATATTATAGTTTAAAGTTCCATTTAGGGGCCACTCTTCTCCACATTCCAGCTTATAAAGCGGCCACCACTGATTACGATATTTTATCAATGTTTTCCTGTTCACACTTCCACCGGCAGATCCTCCAATATCCTTCCAGTGACTTAAAACACATCCTAACACACTTTTCTTTAAAATTTCACTGCTTGTTTGCCCCCCCAGTTTCCAGTTTACACTTTCAGAATACACATGTTACTTGCAAAAGCGTATCACAAAACGTATCACTCACAAAAATACGGGCACGCATTATCTTTCAGTAGCGATGTCACAAAACTACTATTACCAGCAATATTGCCAAAATTACAATAACAATAGTCAGAGTCAAATTCCACATGCGATAAGTCAGAAAACCGAACTGTGTAACACTGTAACGATATCTTTCTTATAACAATGCCACGAACCTACTATTACCACCAGAAAAATAGCCAAAATCGCAGTAACAATAACCAAAGTTAAATACCATACTCCATGAGTCAGAAAACCGAAATAGACAACACAATTCCAGATGGACCTTAAAGCGAGCTCTTTCCTTAAGGTCCCCAAATATACTTATGGTGCTTACCACAAAGTATATACCAAACACTGCCTCGCAGAAGATCACCTTCTGACTTACAGACAGTTCCAGATACAGATGGACCCCAAGGTCCCCAGATATACTTGTGGTACTAACCACAAAGTATATACCAAATACTGTCCTGCAGAAGTCACCTTCCGACTTACTGGACAGTCCCAGATGACCAGTCTACCAGAAAACCAAACCAGAATAAAGAATATACTCACTTACAATGATGGGGTCCTTGTCTGCCTCCGCAGTGATCCGGTGAGTCGAGGAGTCCCTCCGGGAAATCCCGGGGGTACCCTAGGGAGTCCTGTCCCCAGCGGGTCCTGCGGTCCGGCAGAGAGGTTGTCCCATCTGGGGTGCCAGATTGATTCAAAGATCGAAGCCGAAATTCCTTTAAGTGGTATATTCTTTATTGCAGCGCTGGATGCACGGGGGATCTCTCCACCTATCGTGCATACTCAAAGCAGAAAGCAGTCTTGAATTTATACAATCAATCTATCAATATTCTACAAGCACCTATACATATGCATTACCTATCCCCGCCTTCCCTCGCTTCTCATGCTAATTAGTCTGTTGGCACCTTGCGCCTGCGCAGAGCCTTCCAAGAATTGTGGGCAGGGGTCTTTGGGACGTGGGCAGGGGTCTTTGGGAGGAAGACCCCGAGTCTTCCTCACAGTGCACTTTTCACCTTTGGTCAGGAATCTGCTGAATTGGCAGGTTTCTTAATTGCAAGAGCTGGTTGTTGCTAATTCTTCCGTTTGTTGTATCTTTATAATGAATTCCAATGTCCAGTTTTGAGATTTATAGTCCTTACATTTGTTTCTCTGTCTGTCTGCCGCTTCCTTATCATGAGTTCCAGTGTCTTGTTTCGAGATATACAGTCCATGTCTGGGGATTGTCCTTGCCTCCCCAATGCCTCCCCAATACCTCCTTAATCAAGGGTTAGGTTTAATGTAAGGGTAAGGGTTTGGGAAACGTTTAGGATAAGGGTAAGAGAAGGGATAATGGTAAGGGTAAGGATGATGTTTACTGTAAGGGTTAGATTTAGTTAAGGGTAAGGGTTAGTGTAAGTTTAAGAGTAAGGGTAAGTGTAAGGGTATGTGTAAAAGTACGGGTCATTGTAAGGGTTTGAGTAAGGGTAAGCTTTGGGGCCAGCATCTGGGGGTGGCTGGGAGCTGCCTGTACACTGTAGGGGCCTGTGTTTGTGGGGGCCTTGAAGGCCTCCCTCGGGGCAGGGGGGGGGGAGGGTTGGGAGCTGCTTGTATAGGGTAGGGGGCCTGCCTGGCAGGGGTTGGGAGCTGCTTGTAGAATTTGGGGCCCTGTGTCTGGGGGGGGGGTTGGGGCCTGTGTCTCAGGGGTGTTGGGAAATGGTTATACACCTTTGGGTCCTGTCTCTGGGGGGGGAGCTACTTGTACCCTTACCATAAGCCGTACTCTAACACATACTTCTACCAGTACCCTTACCCTTACCGTAACCCTTACCTTTACCCTTACTCTTACCCTTACCAAAGCATTACCCTTACCCTTAACGTAAGCCTAAACCTTAACCTTATCCTTACACTTACCGTAAACCTTACCCTTTCTGCTACACTTACCCTTAGCCTAAATCTAAACCTTACACTTACCCTAACCCTAACACTTACCCTTACCATTACCCATATACTTACTCTTACCCTAACCCTAAATCTTACTCAAACACTTCCCCTGACCCTTACATTAACCCTAAACCGTACCCTAAAACTTACACTTACTCTTAACCTTAACCTTACGCTTAACCTTAACCTACTACTTACCCTTTCTTATCCGTCACCATACACCTAAAATTAACCCTAACCATTACCCTAACACTTACCCTTACCCTAACCCAAACCCTAATCCTAACTCTAAACCTTACCCTGACTTGTACACTTATCCTTATCCTTACACTTACCCTAACACTTACCCTTACACTTATCCTTATACATATAACTTACCCTTACCCTAAAACTTAACCTTAACCTAACTCTAACCCTAAACCTTACCTTAACCCTTACTCTGACCCTTACATTAACCCTTACCCTTACCCTAAAACTTACTCTTAACCTTAACCTTACCCTTAACATTAACCTAATACTTACCCTTCCGTTTCCCTCACCCTAACCCTAAAATTAACCCTAACCATTACCCTAACACCTACCCTTACCCTAACCCTTACTCTAACCCTTACAATGACCCGTACCCTTACACATACACTTACACTTACTCTTACCCTAAACCTTACCCTTACCATAAGCCATATTCTAACAAATTCTACCCGTACCCTTACCCTTACCGTAATCCTTACCCTTTATGTTACCCTAAACCTTACCCTTACCCTAACACTTACCCTTATCGTAAACCTTACCCTTTCTGCTACATTTACCATTAGCCTAAATCTAAACCTTACACTTACCCTTACCTTAACCCAATACTTACCCTTACGTTTCCCTCACCCTAACCCTAAAATTAACCCTAACCATTATTCTAACACTTACCCTTACCCTAACCCTAACCCTTACTCTAACCCTTACCCTGACCCATACCCTTACACTCACCCTTACCCTTACATTACCCTAACTCTTACCCATACCATAACCCATACCCTAACACATATTTTTACCCTTAACCTTACCGTTACCCTTACGCTTACTCTATCCGTTACCCTTACGCTTACCCTTAACATAAACCTTACCATTAATCTTACCCTTACGCTAACCCTTACCCTTACCCTATCCCTTACACTTATCCTTATCCATACCCTTAACCTTACCCCAACCCTTACCCTTAAGCTGAACCTAACCCTAAACCTTACCCCAAACCTTTCCCTGAACCTTACATTAACCCTAACCCTTAACCTAAACCTTACACTTACTCTTAACCTTAACCTTACCCTTAACCTTAAGCTAGTACTTAACCTTACATTTTTCTCACCCTAATCCTAAAATTAACCCTAACCATTACCCTAACACTTAACCGTTACACTTACCCTTATTCTATCCGTTACTCTTACACTTTCCCTTAACATAAACCTTACCCTTTACCTTACCCTTACCATAAGCCATACATCAACACTTACATGTACACTTACGCTTACACTTATCCTAGTAATTACTCGTACAATTACCCTTAACCTAACCATAAACATTAAGGATAAGCTTAAGGGTCACCCTTAAGGTTAACGTTATCCTAACACTTACACTTAAGTTCATGGTAAGGGTTAGAGTAAGGGTAAGTGTTAGGGTAATGGTTAGGCTAATTTTAGGTTTAGGGTGAGGGAAACGTAAGAGTAAGTATTAGGTTACAGCTAAGGTTAAGGTTAAGAGTAAGTGTAAGGTTTAGTGTAAGGATTAGGGTTAATGTAAGGGTCAAGGTAAGGGTTGGGGTAAAGGTTTAGGTAAAGGGTAAAAATATGTATATTCTAAGGGTGAGGGGTTAGGGTAATGGTTAGATTTTAGTTAGATTTAGGTAAGGGTGAGGGTTCGGGTAAGGTTTAGAATTAGGCAAAGGGTAAGTGTAGCAGAAAGGGTAAGGTTTAGGATAAGGGTAAGTGTTAGGATAAGGGTAAGGTTTAGGGTTAGCTTAATAGTAAGGTTAAGGGTAATTGTACGAGTAATTGCTAGGGTAAGTGCAAGCGTAAGTGTACATGTAAGAGTTCTTGTATGCCTTAAGGTTAAGGGTACAAATATGTGTTAGGGTATGGGTAAGAATTAGGGTGAGTATAAGGGTAAGGGTAAGTGTAAGGGTACAGGTCAGGGTAAGTGTAAGAGAAAGGGTTAGGGTTAGGGTTAGGGTAAGGTTAAGTGTTAGGGTAATGGTTAGGGTTAGTTTTAGGGTTAAAGTCAGGAAAACGTATGCATAAGTATTAGGTTAATGTTAAGGGTAAGGTTAAGGTTAAGATTAAGTGTAAGGTTTAGGGTAAGGGTTAGGGTTAATGTAAGGGTCAGGGTAAGGGTTGGGGTAAGGTTTAGGGTAAGGGTTAGGTTAAGGATAAATGTTAGGGTAAGGGTAAGGTTAATGGTAACCGTAAGTGTAAAGGTAAGGGCTCGGGAAAGGGTAAGAATAAGGGTATGGGTAAGGGTAAGGGTGAGGGTTAGGCTAAGGGTAAGTGTAAGGTTTAGATTTAGGCTAAGGGTAAGTGTAGCAGAAAGGGTAAGGTTTACGGTAAGGGTAAGTGTTAGGATAAGGGTAAGGTTTAGGGTTAGGGTAAGGGTAAGGGTAAGGGTAAGGGCCACGGTAACGGTAACGGTAAGGGTAAGGGTTACGATAAGTGTAAGGGTTACCGTAAGGGTAAGGGTTACTGTAAGGGTACGGGTACGGGTAGAAGTATGTGTTATAGTATGGGTTATGGTAAGGGTAAGGGTTAGGGTAAGGGTAAGTGTTGGGGTAATGGTTAGGGTTAATTTTAGGGTTAGGGTGAGGGAAAAGTAAGGGTAAGTATTAGGTTAAGGTTAAGGGTAAGGTTAAGGTTAAGTGTAAGTTTTAGGGTAAGGGTTAATGTAAGGGTCAGGGTAAGGGTTCAGGTAAGGTTTAGAGTTAGGTTTAGGTTAAAGTTAAGTGTTAGGGTAAGGGTAAGGTTAATGGTAACCATAAGTGTAAGGGTAAGGGTTAGGGTAACGGTATTAGTAAGGGGAAGGGGTAGGGGAAGTCTAAGGTTCTGGCTCAGGGTAAAAGTTAGAGTAAGGGTTAGGGTTAGGTAAGGATAAGTGTTAGGGTAATGGTTACGGTTAATTTTAGGGTTATGATGAGGGAAACGTAAGGGTATGTATTAGTTTAAGGGTAAGGTTAAAGATAAGATTAAGTGTAAGGTTTAGGATAAGGCTTAGGGTTAGAGTAAGGGTTTGGGTTAGGGTTAGGGATAGGGTTAGGGTTAGGGTTAATGTAAGGGTCAGGGTAAGGGTTGGGGTAAGGGTTAGGGTTAGGGTTTGGGTAAGGGTTACGATACACCCTTATTCCCATGCTGTGGCAGATGGGTGCATACCCAACAGTTTGTCTTATTAGTTACTTGAGAAATTGTTTGTATTAAGGTCAGGTGTAAGTTCTCATCCCAAGTTGCCCACCCCAAATCCGAGAACCGCACCCCTGCAATCATTAGGATCTGGAAAACCGTAATTTTGTTGGTCCAATTGGAGTGGTGGTCCATATCCTCGCCGGGGCCTTCTTCACCCTTGAATTGTGGATCCAAGCTGCTTGCTTCTTAATCTTAATGGCGGTGTGTGTTGTCAGAAATACTTGGTATGGTCCCATCCACTTTCCTTCCATTTTTCCTGCACGGGTTGTCCTGAAAAAGTCTTTATATATATATAATCCCTGAGCTTAAAGGGGTGGATTGGTTGATCCAACCCTCTAGCCCTGGTCCCTAAAACAAATGTATGTACTTTATTTAATTGTTTCTGAAGTTCAGTTATATAAGCATATAAATATTCTGATCCTAACTGCGTTAGGTCCTCTCCACTAAATAGAAATTGCTATGGCCTTCCATATAAGATTTTGAAGGGACTCAAATTTCCTTTTATTCTAGGTTTAACTCTAATTCCAAGTAATGCTAAAGGGAGGGATTGAGGCCATGACAAATTAGCTTCTTATCCAATTTTAGCTATTTATTGTTTAATTAAATGGTTCATTTTTTCTACCTGTCCACTTGCCTGTGGTCTATAAGGAGTATGCAGTTGCCAATCTATCTTTAGAATCTTACTTATCTGGTCTACCACTTGTGCACAAAAATGTGAAACTCTATCAGAAGACATTGCTACTAGAATCCCAAAGCATGGTATTATTTCATTTAACAAGACTTTAACCACTTCTCTTGCTTTGTTTGTTCGACAGGGAAAGGCTTCAGGCCTTCCTGAAAACGTGTCAGTCAGAACCAGTAAATAATGATACCCCCTTTTTCTAGGGAGTTCTGAAAAATCAATTTGCCACTGTTGCCCCGAATAATTTCCTTTACCGATTATTCCAAATTTTATTCTATTCTTGCTATTGGGGTTATTGTGTAAGCAAATGCTACATTGTTGAGTTACTTGTTTTATCATATCGTCCCACTAATGTCTGACTCGGGCTCTTATGCAGTGTGCCAGCTCCCCAGTGCGTTTTATTGTGTTCTGTAAGAACTATGGGCCATGTCAAACTAGAGGGTATTACTATGGGGTTATCTTTTAAATATACTCATCCATCTGGTTTCATTTTACCTTTCAAATCTTCAATTAATTTTAAGTCTTCTTTTGTATAATTTGGATATAGTTTGGATTTTACCGTCTGGTATCAAAGACAATGCCTTCACCTCAGTTATTTCAGCTGCCTGCTTAGCCTCTGCCAATCGATTTTCCAATTTCAAAATCGGTGTTCCCCTTTTGGTGTCCCTGACAATGCATGATAGCTACCTTTTCTGGTTCTTTTACAGCCTCTAACAATTTTAAAATTTCTTCAGCATACTTTGTGTTTTCACTGAGCGGTCAGCAATCCATGTTCTTTCCAAATTGCTCCATGAGCATGTACCACGCCGAATGTATATTTAGAATCTGTCCAAATATTTACCCTTTTTCCCGCTGCCAGTTCCAATGCTCTCATGAGAGCAACTATCTCCGCCTTTTGAGCTGATGTTCCAGGGGGTAAAGGCTTAGACTCGATTACCTGCTGAGTAGTTGTTATAGCATATCCAGCTTTACGTTGTCTTTGCGTAACAAAACTGCTCCCATCCGTGAACCAAGTTTCTTCCGCATCTTCCATGGGCTCCTCCTTAAGGTCTGGTCGGCTGGAATACACAGTCTCTAGAGTTTCTAAACAATCGTGAATCACAGCTTGTGCCGGAGCATCACTAAGAAAAGAGGCTAGATTCACAATATGAATTATCACAATTTCCACGTCGTCCTGTTCTACCAATATTGCTTGATATTTCAAAATCATCAATTCTTGTTTAAGTTGTTTAAAGACTTTTTGTGCTTCTCCAGTCCAGACTAACTTTGACTGGTTAATCTTTATCGATTCACATAGAGGCTTTACCAATAGTCCATAATTATAAATCCAAAGGCGACACCAACCTGTCATTCCTAAAAAGCTTTGTAGCTCCTTTACCATTTGAGGTTCTGGAGTCCGGCAAATGACTTCCTTATGTTCAGTTCCTAGTTCTCGTTGTCCTTCCGAAATGTCAAATCCCAGATAGGTCACACTTTGTTGAGCCAGCTGGACTTTCTGTCAAGAGACTTGATATCCATTTAAACCCAGAAAATTAAGACGACTTATAGTCCATTGAATACAACTCCCTTTAGTCTCGGTAGCTATTAAGAGATCATCTACATATTGTAACAAAGCACCTTCAGTGTCCGGAGGTATCCATGTTTCGAGTTCCCTTGCTAATTGGTTTCCAAAAATAGTGGGGCTATTCTTGAATCCTTGAGGTAGTAATGTCCACGTAAGCTGCGTCTTTCTGCCTGAATCGGGATTTTCCCATTCAAAGGCGAATAGGTTTTGGCTTTCTGTGGCTAAGCCTAGGCAGAAGAAGGCATCTTTTAAATCCAGTACGGTAAACCAGACTTGACTATTCTTTAATTTAGTCAGCAAAGTATAAGGGTTTGCCACTACTGGATGTATATCCTCAGTGATTTTATTTATGGCCCTCAAATCCTGAACTAGCCTATAGCTTTTTCATCTGCCTTTTTAATTGGCAATATGGGTGCATTGTATTCTGATTCGCATTCAATCAATAATCCATACTGTAAAAATTGATCAATTATCTCTTTAATTCCTTTCCTATTTTCTATCCTCAAAGGATATTACTTAACCTTAATGGGTTTCTCTCCTGGCTTTAATTTAATAATCATTAAGGTCACATTTTTAGCTCTTCCAGGGACTTCGGTAGCCCAAACTCCTGGACATACTTGATCTGTGATCTCTAAAGGTATTTCACTTTTAGGGTCAGTTTGTATTAGTGCCAAGCTTAACACATTTATTAGTTGTTCTTCTCCTGTTCTTAATTCCATTTTCCCCTTTTTCAAAGACAATTTCTGCTCCTACTTGCTCTAATAAATCTCTACCTAAGAGTGCCCATGAGGAGCTAGGCATAGATAAAAATCTGTGTATGCCCCATTGTTTCCCTAACTTGTACTTCAAAGGTTCACAAAAATAAGCCTTTTCGGTTACACCTTGTCCTGGTTTCAGTTAGAACAGAGTTAATTTTCTTCCTAGTAGCTGGGAGAATGCTATGTTTTGGCTTAGGATGAGAAGAGTGCTGATAACACCCCGATGTTTCAATTGTTGCAGAGCAATGCTTATACCAAGCCAAGGACATCTCAGCTTCTTGCTCTGTCCTGCCAACAGGCAGGCTGGGGGTGCAGTAAGAGCTGGGAGGGGACAGACCCAGGACAGGTGACCCAAACTAGCCAAAGGGGTATTCCATAGCATCTGACGTCAGGCTAAACAATACATAGGGGTGGCTAGCCAGGGGGAGGGGGCCGGACTGCTCGGGGTTAGGCTGGGCATCGGTCAGCGGGTGGTGAGCAATTGCATTGTGCATCACTTGTTTGTACACATTATTAGTAGTGGTACTATTATCATCATTGTATTATTATTATTATTATTATTATTATTATTATTATTATTATTATTATTATTATTATTATTGTTATTATTGTTATTATTGTTATTATTATTATTTTGTCTTATTAAACTGTCTTTATCTCAACTCACAGGCTTCACTTTCCATTTCTCTCCCCCGTCCCAAAGAGGGAGGGGGAGGGGGAGCGAACAGCTGCGTGGTGTTTAGCTGCCGGCCGGATTAAACCACGACACACCTTTTACCCTAACATAATAATTCTGTGAAGGCATTAATGCTTGATTTAGAACTGAATACGTTGCCCCATAGCAATAAGAAATTTCACTTCCATTCCTCCCCTAGCTTCATTATAACCAGTGGAGGATCCGCTAGGGTAGATTCCCCAGGTCCCCGTTATTCCTGTTGAAATCAGGGGTTGATTACCCTAGGAAAAGGCTAGTCAATTTGTCCTCCAAAGCCAGGTCCAAACCGTTTTGTTTTATTTATTTATTTATTTATTTATTTATTTTCATTACATTTCAGAGTTGGTCCAAAAATTCCATAGGGCTTTCTTTTAGACCTTGTTGGAAGCATATTCTCAATTCCCAATTCATCCAGGTTTTAGTATTTACTTAACCGTTCATGATTTTCAGGATGATTCGGGTCTTAGTGGGGGTCGGTCAGGGGAATGCAATTGTCCACAGTTCCCTGAACGGTCCCATCAGCAATCTGAGCTCGCACATGAACTCAGGTTGTTTTAAGAGTGTACCTCTTTTCTGTTTCTGTGACAACTCTCTCGGACCGATCATGGTCCCTTTGCCCTAAAGGGCTAACACCCATGATTTTAAGATCTCTGCCTCGGGCAGAGGCAGAACTATTAACATTCCTACATCCTCTTTCCCTGCTCATTCAACTTCAAACACCTTTAACACTTTCAACAACCCTTTTAACACTTCCTTTATCTTTCTCCAGCCTGTACTTCTCTAATGCCAACATCAAAGGTTCAGTCAGGGGCCAACTTAATTCCCTACCTTTTCCCACCAAGATGCTGAAACATCAGTATACAACATTTCATCCTGTTCTGCTTCTCAAAAAAACAACATTAACTGTAGCAAAATATTATAGTTTAAAGTTCCATTTAGGGGCCACTTTTCTCCACATTCCAGCTTATAAAGCGGCCACCACTGATTACGATATTTTATCAATGTTTTCCTGTTCACACTTCCACCGGCAGATCCTCCAATATCTTTCCAGTGACTTAAAACACATCCTAACACACTTTTCTTTAAAATTTCACTGCTTGTTTGCCCCCCCAGTTTCCAGTTTACACTTTCAGAATACACATGTTACTTACAAAAGCGTATCACAAAACGTATCACTCACAAAAATACGGGCACGCAATATCTTTCAGTAGCGATGCCACAAAACTACTATTACCAGCAATATTGCCAAAATCACAGTAACAATAGTCAGAGTCAAATTCCACATGCGATAAGTCAGAAAACCGAACTGTGTAACACCGTAACGATATCTTTCTTATAACAATGCCACGAACCTACTATTACCACCAGGAAAATAGCCAAAATCGCAGTAACAAGAACCAGAGTTAAATACCATACTCCATGAGTCAGAAAACCAAAATAGACAACACAATTCCAGATGGACCTTAAAGCGAGCTCCTTCCTTAAGGTCCCCAAACATGTACTTATGGTGCTAACCACAAAGTATATACCAAACACTGCCTCGCAGAAGATCACCTTCTGACTTACAGACAGTTCCAGATGACCGGTCTACCAGAAAACCAAACCAGAATAAAGAATATACTCACTTACAATGATGGGGTCCTTGTCTGCCTCCGCAGTGATCCGGTGAGTCGAGGAGTCCCTCCGGGAAATCCCGGGGGTACCCTAGGGAGTCCTGTTCCCAGCAGGTCCTGCAGTCCGGCAGAGAGGTTGTCCCATCTGGGTCGCCAAATTGATTCAAAGATCGAAGCCGAAATTCCTTTAAGTGGTATATTCTTTATTGCAGCACTGGATGCACGGGGGATCTCTCCACCTATCGTGCATACCCAAAGCAGAAAGCAGTCTTGAATTTATACAATCAATCTATCAATATTCTACAAGCACCTATACATATGCATTACCTATCCCCGCCTTCCCTCGCTTCTCATGCTAATTAGCCTTTTGGCACCTTGCGCCTGCGCAGAGCCTTCCAAGAATTGTGGGCAGGGGTCTTTGGGACGTGGGCAGGGGTCTTTGGGAGGAAGACCCCGAGTCTTCCTCACAGTGTACTTTTCACCTTTGGTCAGGAATCTGCTGAATTGGCATGTTTCTTAATTGCAAGAGCTGGTTGTTGCCAATTCTCCCGTTTGTTGTATCTTTATAATGAATTCCAATGTCCAGTTTCGAGAGTTATAGTCCTTACATTCGTTTCTCTGTCCGCCTGCCGCTTCCTTATCATGAGTTCCAGTGTCTTGTTTCGAGATATACAGTCCTTGTCTGGGGATTGTCCTTGCCTCCCCAATACCTCCTTAATCAGCCTGCACACAATTATCTGAGAATGAAAGCTGCTTTCCAGTAATTCAGAAAGCCAAGTTACGTCTCAGCCTTGAGCATCTCGGGCTTTTGGGCCTGTCTGTAACATTTGGCACTAGCACTAATACTTTTTTTGGCATATGTTTAGCGTTTGGGGCCTGTGTCTGGGATTTGGGCCCTGTCTCGAACCACTGGGGCTTTGTCCTGGGTTTTGGAGCCTGCCTCTAGAGTTCAGGGCCTGTGATTAGGCTTTTGGGGTCTGTGTCTGGGGGCGGGTATCTGGGGGCAAGGGGGGAGCTGCTTGTAGACCCTTGGGGCCAGCATTGAGGGGGTTGGGAGCTGACTCTACACCTTTGGGGCCTGCTTCTGGGGGCGGTGGGGGGTTGAGGCCTGCATCTGGGGGAGGGGTGGGAGCTCTTTGTATTCCTTTGGAGCCTGTGTCGGGGGGCGGGGGGGGGGGGGGGGGAAGCGGAGGGTTGGTTGGGAGGTGCTTGTACACTGTTGGAGCCTGGGTTGAGGGAGGAGGTTTGGAGCTGCTTCTACACCTTTGGGCCTGGCATCGGGGGTAGGGGGTTGGGTGCTGGTTGTAGGGGCCTGTGTTTGGGTGGGGGGGCTTGGGACCTGCGTCTGGGGGAGGGGTGGGAGCTGCTTGTACACCTTTGGGGCCTGCATGTGTGGGGGGTCAGGGCCTGTGTCTAGCGGGCTGGGAACTGCTTGTACAATGTAGGAATCTGTTTCTGCAGGGTGGCTGGGAGCTGTTTGTACAACTTTGGGGCCAGCATCTGGGGGTGGCTGGGAGCTGCCTGTACACTGTAGGGGCCTGTGTTTGTGGGGGCCTTGGGGGCCTCCCTCGGGGGGGGGGGGGGGGGGTGGGTTGGGAGCTGCTTGTATAGGGTAGGGGGCCTGCCTGGCAGGGGTTGGGAGCTGCTTGTAGAATTTGGGTCGCTGTGTCTGGGGGGGGGGGTTGGGGCCTGTGTCTCAGGGGTGTTGGGAACTGGTTGTACACCTTTGGGTCCTGTCTCTGGGGGGGGAGCTACTTGTACCCTTACCATAAGCCGTACTCTAACACATACTTCTACCGGTACCCTTACCCTTACCGTAACCCTTACCTTTACCCTTACTCTTACCCTTACCAAAGCATTACCCTTACCCTTAACGTAAGCCTAAACCTTAACCTTATCCTTACACTTACCGTAAACCTTACCCTTTCTGCTACACTTACCCTTAGCCTAAATCTAAACCTTACACTTACCCTAACCCTAACACTTACCCTTACCATTACCCATATACTTACTCTTACCCTAACCCTAAATCTTACTCAAACACTTCCCCTGACCCTTACATTAACCCTAAACCGTACCCTAAAACTTACACTTACTCTTAACCTTAACCTTACGCTTAACCTTAACCTACTACTTACCCTTTCTTATCCGTCACCATACACCTAAAATTAACCCTAACCATTACCCTAACACTTACCCTTACCCTAACCCAAACCCTAATCCTAACTCTAAACCTTACCCTGACTTGTACACTTATCCTTATCCTTACACTTACCCTAACACTTACCCTTACACTTATCCTTATACATATAACTTACCCTTACCCTAAAACTTAACCTTAACCTAACTCTAACCCTAAACCTTACCTTAACCCTTACTCTGACCCTTACATTAACCCTTACCCTTACCCTAAAACTTACTCTTAACCTTAACCTTACCCTTAACATTAACCTAATACTTACCCTTCCGCTTCCCTCACCCTAACCCTAAAATTAACCCTAACCATTACCCTAACACCTACCCTTACCCTAACCCTTACTCTAACCCTTACAATGACCCGTACCCTTACACATACACTTACACTTACTCTTACCCTAAACCTTACCCTTACCATAAGCCATATTCTAACAAATTCTACCCGTACCCTTACCCTTACCGTAATCCTTACCCTTTATGTTACCCTAAACCTTACCCTTACCCTAACACTTACCCTTATCGTAAACCTTACCCTTTCTGCTACATTTACCATTAGCCTAAATCTAAACCTTACACTTACCCTTACCTTAACCCAATACTTACCCTTACGTTTCCCTCACCCTAACCCTAAAATTAACCCTAACCATTATTCTAACACTTACCCTTACCCTAACCCTAACCCTTACTCTAACCCTTACCCTGACCCATACCCTTACACTCACCCTTACCCTTACGTTACCCTAACTCTTACCCATACCATAACCCATACCCTAACACATATTTTTACCCTTAACCTTACCGTTACCCTTACGCTTACTCTATCCGTTACCCTTACGCTTACCCTTAACATAAACCTTACCATTAATCTTACCCTTACGCTAACCCTTACCCTTACCCTATCCCTTACACTTATCCTTATCCATACCCTTAACCTTACCCCAACCCTTACCCTTAAGCTGAACCTAACCCTAAACCTTACCCCAAACCTTTCCCTGAACCTTACATTAACCCTAACCCTTAACCTAAACCTTACACTTACTCTTAACCTTAACCTTACCCTTAACCTTAAGCTAGTACTTAACCTTACATTTTTCTCACCCTAATCCTAAAATTAACCCTAACCATTACCCTAACACTTAACCGTTACACTTACCCTTATTCTATCCGTTACTCTTACACTTTCCCTTAACATAAACCTTACCCTTTACCTTACCCTTACCATAAGCCATACATCAACACTTACATGTACACTTACGCTTACACTTATCCTAGTAATTACTCGTACAATTACTCTTAACCTAACCATAAACATTAAGGATAAGCTTAAGGGTCACCCTTAAGGTTAACATTATCCTAACACTTCCACTTAAGTTCAGGGTAAGGGTTAGAGTAAGGGTAAGTGTTAGGGTAATGGTTAGGCTAATTTTAGGTTTAGGGTGAGGGAAACGGAAGGGTAAGTATTAGGTTAAGTTTAAGGATAAGGTTAAGAGTTATGGTAAGGGTTAGGTTTAATGTAAGGGTAAGGGTTTGGGAAATGTTTAGGATAAGGGTAAGAGAAGGGATAATGGTAAGGGTAAGGATGATGTTTAGTGTAAGGGTTAGATTTAGTTAAGGGTAAGGGTTAGTGTAAGTTTAAGAGTAAGGGTAAGTGTAAGGGTATGTGTAAAAGTACGGGTAATTGTAAGGGTTAGAGTAAGGGTTAGGGTAAGGGTAAGTGTTAGGGTAATGGTTAGGGTTAATTTTAGGGTTAGGGTGAGGGAAACGTAAGAGTAAGTATTAGGTTACAGCTAAGGTTTAGGTTAAGAGTAAGTTTAAGGTTTAGTGTAAGGATTAGGGTTAATGTAAGGGTCAAGGTAAGGGTTGGGGTAAAGGTTTAGGTAAAGGGTAAAAATATGTATATTCTAAGGGTGAGGGGTTAGGGTAATGGTTAGATTTTAGTTAGATTTAGGTAAGGGTGAGGGTTCGGGTAAGGTTTAGAATTAGGCAAAGGGTAAGTGTAGCAGAAAGGGTAAGGTTTAGGATAAGGGTAAGTGTTAGGATAAGGGTAAGGTTTAGGGTTAGCTTAATAGTAAGGTTAAGGGTAATTGTACGAGTAATTGCTAGGGTAAGTGCAAGCGTAAGTGTACATGTAAGCGTTGTTGTATGGCTTATGGTAAGGGTAAGGTCAAGGGTAAGGTTTATGTTAAGGGTAAGCGTAAGGGTAACGGATAGAGTAAGGGTAAGGGTAAGGTTAAGGGTAACGGTAAGGTTAAGGGTACAAATATGTGTTAGGGTATGGGTAAGAATTAGGGTAAGTATAAGGGTAAGGGTACAGGTCAGGGTAAGGGTTAGAGTAAGGGTTAGGGTTAGGGTAAGGTTAAATGTTAGGGTAATGGTTAGGGTTAGTTTTAGGGTTAAAGTCAGGAAAACGTATGCGTAAGTATTAGGTGAATGTTAAGGGTAAGGTTAAGGTTAAGAGTAAGTGTAAGTTTTAGGGTAAGGGTTAGGGTTAATGTAAGGGTCAGGGTAAGGGTTGGGGTAAGGTTTAGGGTAAGGGTTAGGTTAAGGATAAATGTTAGGGTAAGGGTAAGGTTAATGGTAACCGTAAGTGTAAAGGTAAGGGTTACGGTAAGGGTAAGAATAAGGGTATGGGTAATGGTAAGGGTGAGGGTTAGGCTAAGGGTAAGTGTAAGGTTTAGATTTCGGCTAAGGGTAAGTGTAGCAGAAAGGGTAAGCTTTAAAGTAAGGTTTAAGGTTTAGGCTTAGGTTAAGGGTAAGGGTAAGGGTACGGGTCAGGGTAAGGGTTAGAGTAAGGGTTTGAGTATGGGTAAGGGTAAGGGTTAGGATAAGTGTAAGGGTGCAAGCAAGGATTAGGGCAAGAGTAAGTGTAAGGGTAATAGAAAGGGTTAGGGTAAGTGTAAGGGTAAGGGAATGTGTTAGGATATGTTTTAGGGGAAGCAGAAGGGTAAGGGTTAGGTTAAGTGTAAGGGGAAGGGGAAGGTAAGGGGAAGGGTTGGAGTAAGGTATAGGGTAAGGGTAAGGTTATGGTTAAAGGAAAGAGTAAGGGTAAGGAAAAAGTAAAGGTAAGGATTTGGGTAATGGTAAGGGTGAGAAGGTTTAGGGTAAGGGTTACGGTAAGGGTTAGGTAACGCAGTGTACAACCTGGGATGTCACACGCAGAGCTGCCTCTGGCAAGGTGAGTGAGGAACAGATGTAGCAGTTGTTGTGTTGTAGGTCTCACTGTTCCTCTAGGCATCCCCTCTTTGTCTTTTAGAGGTGTTGTAGCTGTTTGAAGAGGGTAGATTGAAGCATCTGCCTCGGGGGCTGGTAAGCGGCAGAGGTAAGGGAGCAGATGAGAGTAACTTACCTAGTTGTGCTGTGTCTTTGGATGCTGCATCGGCCTATGCGTTTCTTTTTCTTTCACAGGTGTCTCGCACAGGCTCAAAGGAGCAAACTGCACTCTGAAGAGCTGTGTAAGAAGAGGGGCTGGTCATGAGCTGGGTTGGAGCAGAACGACCAAGTAGCACAAGGTGACTATGAAAGGTGTCCGTCTTGCTTTGCAGGTGCCGTGGCAGGCTCTCCACAGAAGTGGATAAGGATATGAGATAAGGCCAGAGAGCGACAAGGAGCGGCACGTGCAGGGATGGTTTTGAAGCGCTGCGGTGGCTTACTCTTCTGTTCATCAGGTGCCACAGGCAAGGTGGGTTGTAACATCAGTCGTTATATTTGCATGAAAGCAGTTCACTTGAATGCCACAGTGCATCTGAGTAGGGTGTTCTAGCAGAACAAGCTTGTCTTGCACAGCGGTGCCTGATGGCAGTGTGTTTCCTCAGGTGAAGAGGTGCCTGAAGCCCCATCCTATCTAGCCTGCACACAATTATCTGAGAATGAAAGCTGCTTTCCAGTAATTCAGAAAGCCAAGTTACGTCTCAGCCTTGAGCATCTCGGGCTTTTGGGCCTGTCTGTAACATTTGGCACCAGCACTAATACTTTTTTTGGCATATGTTTAGCGTTTGGGGCCTGTGTCTGGGATTTGGGCCCTGTCTCGAACCACTGGGGCTTTGTCCTGGGTTTTGGAGCCTGCCTCTAGAGTTCAGGGCCTGTGATTAGGCTTTTGGGGTCTGTGTCTGGGGGCCGGTATCTGGGGGCAAGGGGGGAGCTGCTTGTAGACCCTAGGGGCCAGCATTGAGGGGGTTGGGAGCTGACTCTACACCTTTGGGGCCTGCTTCTGGGGGCGGGGGGGGGGTTGAGACCTGCATCTGGGGGAGGGGTGGGAGCTCTTTGTATTCCTTTGGAGCCTGTGTCGGGGGGCCGGGGGGGGGAAGGGGAGGGTTGGTTGGGAGGTGCTTGTACACTGTTGGAGCCTGGGTTGAGGGAGGAGGTTTGGAGCTGCTTCTACACCTTTGGGCCTGGCATCGGGGGTAGGGGGTTGGGTGCTGGTTGTAGGGGCCTGTGTTTGGGGGGGGGGCTTGGGACCTGCGTCTGGGGGAGGGGTGGGAGCTGCTTGTACACCTTTGGGGCCTGCATGTGGGGGGGGTCAGGGCCTGTGTCTAGCGGGCTGGGAACTGCTTGTACAATGTAGGAATCTGTTTCTGCAGGGTGGCTGGGAGCTGTTTGTACAACTTTGGGGCCAGCATCTGGGGGTGGCTGGGAGCTGCCTGTACCCTGTAGGGGCCTGTGTTTGTGGGGGGCTTGGGGGCCTCCCTCGGGGGGGGGGGGGGAGGGTTGGGAGCTGCTTGTATAGGGTAGGGGGCCTGCCTGGCAGGGGTTGGGAGCTGCTTGTAGAATTTGGGTCGCTGTTTCTGGGGGGGCGGTTGGGGCCTGTGTCTCAGGGGTGTTGGGAACTGGTTGTACACCTTTGGGTCCTGTCTCAGGGGGGGAGCTACTTGTACACTTTTGGGGTCTGTATTTGAGGGGGGTTGGGAGCTGCTTGTGCACTTTTGGACCTATGTTTAGGCTGGTTGGGAGTTGCTCATGCATTCTAGGTGCCTCCCTTTTGAGAAGGGTTGGGGCCTGCATCTGTGGGTGGTTGGGAGCTGCTTGTACACTATAGGGGCCATGGTCTTGGAGGGGGGTCTGGGCTGTTTATATACCTTTGTGGCCTGTGTTTGGGGGGGGGGGGTGGGCCTGTGCCTGGGGAAGTTGGGAGCTGTTTGTTCACTCTAGGAGCCTCCATTTGGGGGTCTTTGGGGCCTCCCTTTGAGGGGGAGGGAGTTGGGAGTTGGTTGTACACCTCCGCATCCCGTGTCTTGGGGAGGGGGGGGGGGAGTGGGACCGGTCTCTGAAGGGGCGGGTTGTGAGCTGCTTGTACACCTGTGTCGGGGGGGAGGGTAGGGGGGATGGCGGGGGGCAGGCCCGGGTCTTGGGCCAGTGTCTGGGTGGAGTCCAGTTCTTGGGAGGGGGTGGTGGGGTAGGAGCTGCTTGTGGGCAGTTGGGGTCTGCATCTGGGTGTGGTTGGTGCCTGCTTCTGTTGGCAGTTTGGGGCCTGCTTGTAGACTTGTGCAGCCTGGGTTTGGGGGCTTTTCTGTAACGTTTGGGGTCTGCATTTTTGCTTTGGGATGCATCTTGAGCTTTTGAGGCCTAGCAGTAGCATTTGGGGCCTGCATCTGGGGCTTTTCTGTAGCATTTTGGTTGCGTATTTGTGATTTGGGGCCTGTATCGTGGGTTTTGCCTTTTTTGTAGTTTCCATCTTTGTGTGTGTGTGTTTCGTTGTTGGTTGTCTGGGGTTAGGGGCAGTTTGGGGTTTGGATTAAGGTCAGTGTCATTAGCGTTAGGGGGTTGATAATAAGGGTTAGGGTTGTGGTTAGAGTTGTTAGGTTTAAGGGGAATAAGGATTTCAGGGTAAGGGGATCAAGGTTGTGGGAATAAAAATGTTGTTTTTGCGCAGTTACATCCTGTAGAGGGAAGGAAGGTGGTATTGAGATATGCTTGCAGTGATAAGACAGCTTAACAGTGTGAAATGAGTTCATCTGATTCGTGTCAATATGGAACAATGCTAGGGCCGCATGATATGATGAAAAGTCTAAGAAAACCAGAGTGGTTAATATATATAGTTCTTGAATCTTGCAAAGGAATGGTCCAGCAATTCCGGTCAATAGAGGATAAGAGAACAAAGGGGTTTCAGAATAACTGCTAACTATTACAACTGTTGCATGGGACACTATGCAAGTGTCTGCCATCCAGCCAAGATGGACAAAGGAGATGGACAAGAGAAAAGCCTGGGAGGAATACTACGAGCCTTCAGTACGAGCGGCCCCCAGAGGGACCACCGGAGACTGATAACGCCTGCACCAGTGGGAGGGTTTGGATTCTGGGAACTAATTAGAATAACCCTGCCTTTTGTAGAAGTAGTAATGAATATGTATTAGCCTAGCAGCATAAAAACCAGCCGCCTAATGTAACTTGTGTGTGTCTTGGTGGAGCAGAGACTCCTGGCGCACCCAGCGCTGCTTGCTTACCTCTATTCATTTAATAAATTGTAAATTTCAATTGCAATCCTATTTGGGACCCAGTCATTTATTACAAGTGGGCTCTCGTCCGGGAGGGCTTTGGTTCCTGATTTCTGGTTTGATCTAGGAGAGGCACCCCCACCATTTGGTGGCTGCTGTTTGAGTCAGGTCGGAACTAATGGCATCTTAAACCTGAATAAAGGTAAGCAAAGTTTCTGATTCTTTTTTTCAGCTCCCTTGCCAGCTGCAGCACTATATTTTGCCCATAATTGTGTGTGTGAAGATCCGAACGAAGATGACGGAGTCGTAAGCATTTAAAGCGTATACCGTTCGGTTGGGTGGGGTTCGGTTGCCTGTGTGTGTAAGAGTGTGACTGAGATGGAACTTAGTTCCGAAGCGATTGTGGAGGTCTTCTAACCGCGGTTCCAATCTCCCGCGAGGGACTTGGCCGGTGAAGGACTGAAGGGATTCCTATAGGATTTGTGGGTGTGTGATAGGTCCTCGACCCCCTGCAAGACACTCTTACTAAGGTAACCAAGGGCTATGGGAATTGCCAGAGTAAAATTCCTAGATGGGTCAGACAAAATCAAAGACCAGAGACCAGAAGAAAGGGAGCAAATTACCAGTCATACCACCAGAAAGTCCATTAGGAATAACGATTAGAAATTGGAATGATAGGGACCCCAGAAAAGGAAAAAGTAAATTAAAAATGGTCCAGTATTATGTGACAGAATGGCCAAAGGAGCCTTTAAGACTACATGTCTTTTGGCCTGTATTTGGAACCTTCAAAGACTGGATTTGCAAGGCCTTAAATATCCATGTTAATTCAAAGGAAGCTTTTAGCCAGGAAGAAAGTGATTATGCAGGATTATGGATCAGGAGGACTTCACGTCCTTTTCCAGCCTCAATATTTACACTAAAAGCAGGTAAGAAATTTGAAGAACAAGAAGAACATGAAAAAGAAAAAGAAGATAAACGTGAGCCGTTGGATAAGCTACCACCTCCATATCCTAACAATCCACTCCCGGCGGCTCCCCCTCCGGTGGCTGTGGTATCGCCACCAGTACCACCGTTGCCCCAGCTTCCACCACCAACTGCACCAGAATTAGACCGACCTCCGGCCGCATGCAGGAGAAGCAGGACGGAAGTATCTGAGAGGGCTTCTCTATATCCCTTAAGGGAGGTAACTGGTGTATAACTGGTGAGCGTCTTGGTGGAGCAGAGACTCCCGGCGTACCCAGCACTGTTTGCTTACCTCTATTCATTCAGTGAATTGTAAACTTTGATTGTAATCCTATTTGGGACTTTTATTTATTATAACAGACAAGCTTGTAAAACGCAGACAACCAGAATCCTTACAGCAATTAGGTGGAAATCACAGCGTAAGAAACATTACCACCTCAAAGAGTAAAAACCTCAAAAGAAATGTGACTTGTAACAGGCCAGCAGCTGTGTATTTTCTGTGAAGCACCAGCTAGATTATGAACCTTGAATAGTACAGTTAAAGGGGAAACAGGGGAGGGTCGGGAGGGTCCCGGTCCTCGGCAGAAAAAAAAAGTGTATAAACTGTGTATGGAATTAGTAGGCACCCTCCTGCTTGTGGGACACCCGCCATTGTAATCTCGAATAATAATGCTACTGTACTGAGATCCTCGACTCAGCCTATGCTATTTGCTACAGATTGATTCAGGGTTTTAAGGTTTCAGGGATTGGGCACTAGGGTTGGGTTTCAGGGTAAGGGGTTTCAGGGTTTATGTTTAGGATTTTAAGGTTTTAGGGTTGGAGTTTTAACGGTTAGGGTTTTAAGGATTTGGGGGTTAGGGTTTTAAGGGTTTCAGGGTTAGCGTGTTAGGGTATTAGAGTTTTTTGGGTTGTAGTGTTGATATGTTTTTTAGGGTTAGAGTCTTAAGGTTTTATTTTTGGTCAGTTATTTACGGTTAGGGTTTTAAGATCTTTCTTTTGTTTTGTTTTGTTTTGTTTTTTCAGGTTAGGTTCTCCAGGTCCAGGGTTTTGAGTATCCTAATTTTGGGGGTTTGGATTTTGAGCATCTTAATTTTTGGGGTTAGGCTTTTGTGTGCCCTAATTTTTTGGGATAGGCTTTCAAGCATCCTAAGTAGTTGGGTTAGGGTTTTGAGCATCTTAATGTTTCCAGGATAGGGTTTGGAGCATCCTAAGTTTTCGGGAAAGGGTTTTGAGCATCTCAATGTTTCCAGGATAGGGTTTTGAGCGTCCTAAGTTTTTGGAATAGGGTTTGGAGAGTCCTAAGTTTTCTGGATAGAGTTTGGAGTGTCCTAATGTTTTCGGGATAGGGTTTTGAGCGTCCAAAGTGTTATAAGTTGCCCCCTTAATTAATTTTCATAGAGCATTGTATTAATCATAGAAAGGAATTTATTGAGTGAGCAAACATCAAGCAAAACAGCACTGGGCGGCCGGGGAGTCTCAGCTCCGCCAACGACACGCACCTCACCCCCGCCAGAGTCTCTTTTTATTTATATTTTGCTAATTCCGGGATTACGCAGCACATCCTGGTATATTCTGCGACTGCGCGCACTGTTGCTAGGGGGTCGTCTCTGTCCCTCTGGTGGTTGTGAAGATGAAGGCCGTAGTCTTCCTCGGCGTTGTGGTTCAACTTCTTTTATTATTTGGTCATGTTGGCCCAGCGTTAGACAGGAAGGCATGTATGTCGATACACTACTTTAGCAACTTATCAGGAGATGGTTACATGAGCTTTGCAACAGTGTCTTTGAACAAAAGAGGCAACTGAGATGCAGAAGGAGAATGGGTTGGGGGGTCTATTTTTTGTTACGTTAAGCAAAAGAATTTTCATAATGTCTAGGCAAGCATTATGCAGCTCCTTACTTTAGCAGGGAGCTTTCGCAACTCCCGCTCCTCAAACAGAACTCCTTGTTTTTATAATACAAAAGACAATGAGCAAACATTTATGGTGTATTACCCTAAGTTTTTGGGTTAGGGTTTTTTGCGTCTTAATGTTTTGGGGTTAGGGTTTGGAGCGCCCTAAGTTTTTGGGCTAGGGCTTTGAGCATTCCTAACGTTTTGGGTTGGGTTTGGGTTTTGAGCATCCTAAGATTTTGGGTTGGGGGTTTTAGGCATAGGTCTTCAGGGGTTTAGTGTGGTAAATAGTTTGGGTTAGGTCTGTAGGGGTTTCGAGGTTTTTTGGATGTTAGGGCTTGAGGCTTTTTTTGTAAGGGCGGTGAGGGTTCCAGTGAGTGCTGGTAAATGCAGTTCTGGAGCACTCGGCCTGTGATTGGCCATGCTGGCTGTGCGGGGAATGCTGGTAGGTGTAGTTTTCCGGCACTGGGAGGCCATGTTGTGTGCCCAGAGCATGCCGGGAGATGTAGTTCTCGGGACTCCGGACTTCCGGGAGGCCATGTTGCGTACCCACAGTATGCCGGGAAATGTAGTTTTCGGATTCGGGACTTCCGGGAGGCCATGTTGAATGCCCAGAGCATACCGGGAGATGTAGTTCTCGGGAACTAGGGTTAGGGTTAGGGGCTAGGGCTGGGGCTAGAGTTAGGGTTTCGGGTGAGGGTTGGGGTTGGGGGTTATTGTTAGGGTTAGTGGTTTAGGGTTAGGCTTAGAGGGTTAGGGTTAGGGATAGGTTAGGGGTAGGTTTAGAGGGTTAGGGTGAGGGTTAGGGGTTAGGGGTTGGGGTTGTGGTTAGGGTTAGAGTAAGGGTTAGGGTGAGAGTATTAGGGTTAGGGTTTGGGTTCAGATTAGGGTACGGGTAAGGGTTAGGGCAAGGGTAAGTGTTAGGGTAAGGCTAAGGGTAAGGGTTAGGGTAAGGCTGAGGGTGAGGATAAGGTTTAGGTTTAGGCAAAGCGTTAGGTTTATGGTAAGGGTTAGGGTAAGGGTTAGGGTTAGGGTTAAGAGTTAGGGTAAAGGATAGAGTAATGGTAAGGATAAGGGTAGGGTAAGGATTAGGGTAAGCGTTAGGGTTAGGGTTAGAGGGTTAGGGTTAGGGTTAAGGTTAGGGTTAGGGTTAGGGTTAGGGTTAGGGTTAGTGTTAGGGTTAGGGGTTAGGGTTAGGGTTAGGGTTAGGGTTAGGGTTAGGGTCTTAGGGTTAGGGTTAGGGTTAGGGTTAGGGTTAGGGTTAGTGTTAGGGTTAGGGGTTAGGGTTAGGGTTAGGGTTAGGGTTAGGGTTAGGGTCTTAGGGTTAGGGTTAGGGTTAGGGTTAGGGTTAGGGTTAGGATTAGGGATACGGTTAGGGTTAGGGTTAGGATTAGGGATACGGTTAGGGTTAGGGTTAGAATTCTGTTAGGGTTATGTGGAGGAATGGTTAAGTGAAGTAGGCCATGTGAATGTTGAGCAACTAGGAGGTCGCGAGTTAACAAAGTATCGAACGCAGCTCATATGAGCCTGAGAAAGTACGTAAATAAGCCTGAGAAAATACGTGAATGCGGCCTGGGAAGGAATGTAAGTTCTGGGAGGTTTTAGGGAGGTTTCAGGGAGGTTTCAGGTACAAGAACATGATATCTGTTGGTATGCTGGGAAAGTACTAACTGTGTTACTTTGGTGGGAAACTAGCTGATAGAATAGAGAAATGCACTAACCAATCATGAGCTTAGCTTTTGCAATATGTATGAGCTAATTATATTGAATTAGATAAAAGACGACTGAGCTATCCAATAAATCGAAGTTCACTGATCACTCATATTGAGCGTCTGTGTCTTCCTTCCGTCGACAACAAATGTCCTCGCAACAAATGGCGCCCGAACAGGGACCTTCTGAACGGGAACAGGAACTTCGCTGGAGTTGAACCTGCGCTGGAATTGTACCTGCGAGCCACGGTTGGACGGAATACGAGGACCGGTCCTGCAACGCAGCTCAGGAGGTGAAAAGGATTACAAATTGCTGAATCTCCGCACCTGAGGCCTGAAAGGTGAATGGAAAAGAAACCTGGAATACCCACACCCGCAGCTCGGAAAGGGAGTCCTCGCACCCGGGATGAGCCTATAGAGGGTCCCGCCGGAAAGCGTCGCCGAGGTCTTTGCAAAGGCTGCAACGGTACCGACGTATATAAAGGTATGGAGAGACAAGCGGCGTATGATTTGCTCAAATGCTTTTTAGAAAAGCGGAGCACGCAGCTTATAGACTGCAAAAAGAATTTACCAGGATTATTAGCATATGGGGTAGCTAAGGGTTGTTTTATCAATCCTGATACAGTTTTTGAACAAACAGAGTGGCGTAAATTTGGGGACAAATTGTTTGATGAAAATAAGACTGCTAAAAAATTATTGAAGCCTTGGAGAGCAGTCACTAACGCCTTAGTTATACATCAGGCTGAGCAGAGAGTTGCTGCTACCGCTACAGAGCGACTGGGATTGCCGGGAAGTGCTGGAGCTGGGGATTGCCCACTGCCGCCTTCAGTGAGAACGATAACGCTGCCTCAGGGGGCTACGGGGCAATGAGAGCCTCCCCCCCCTCAGTCACCGCCACGAGCAGCGCTGCACTCGGAGTTCCGCGGAATCGAACGGCAGCCGACCCTCACCGTGTGGCGAGTCGGCACAGAGCAGAGGGACGGACATCAGGACCCTGCAGCCTGTCTGACGTAACCATGGAAGCAGCGGCGGCTGTGCTGCTTCTCTCTGGCATTCTTTTTATAAGAGGTTTACCTTGCAATAAAAAAGGGATACTAACTGGAGTGTTAATAATTGTATGTGTTATTCTTAAATGTCCAGGTATTTTGTGTTGAAAGTATTTGTGTAAGGGTAAGGTTTTAAAACAAAGTGTTGCAAGTCACTTCAGGAGGAACACAATGAGAGGCAATACTTGTTTGTTTGCTTATCATTCTAAATTATATTCTTGTGGTATGATTGAGGTTGTGGTATGATTGAGAGTGAGATGTGCAAGAGGCCTCTGAGTGTACAATTGTGCTCTGAGTGTGCAAGTGTGCTCTGGGTGTGAGTGTGCTGTGTACTGTGTTAGTGAGAGCCCATTTATTGCCATAGTACAGGCTGAAATCATAGGAAATTAGTACTGGTCAAGCAAAATCATGTTTCACAAGTATGGGGTCATTGTGTGAAGTAGCCACTAGGAGAAACTTAAGGGAACGTACTGTTTAAAACTTTTTGATCAAAAATGTTATAGAGATTTTGAAATGGTGCCGGAAACAGGTACCCAGTG
>NW_028137340.1:0-5000 GCF_965140915.1 Aythya marila | reverse complement strand
CGGACAACCCCAAAACACATCAAAAACACCCCAAAAAAGAACAGGATCACCCCAAAAAACAGAAGAAAACCCCAAATACCATGAATCCACCCCAAAAGTCCCCCTAAACCTACCTGAAGTTCTCCAAAACCCACAATTTACCCTTTTCCACCAAGATGCCAACAGAAAACCCAACAAAACCCAACAGAGACATCAAAACATGTCAAAAACACCCCAAAAAAGAACGGGATAACCCCCAAAACTGGAAGAAAATCCCCAAAAAGCATGGATCCAATCCCAAAACCACCCTAAACCTACCTGATCTTCTCCAAATCCCAAAGTCCACTCCCAACCACCATAAAACCCATTAGGAACTCAACAAAACGCAACAGAAACCCCAAAACACCTCAAAAACACCCCAAAAGCAAACCGGATCAGAAGAAAATACGTGATTTAACCCCAAGAAAACCCTTAAACCTACCTGATCTTCTCCAAATCCCAAAATCCACTCCCACCCACCATAAAACCCATTAGGAACTCAACAAAACGCAACGGAAACCCCAAAACACGTCAAAAACACCCCAAAAAAGAACTGGATCAGAAGAAAAAAAAAAACAAAACTATGCATTTCCCTCCCAAATCACCCTAAACTCACCTGATCTTCTTCAAAACCCACAATCCACTCCCATTTAGCTTAACGACCAACGAGAACCCAACGAAACCCAACGGAGACCATAAAACACGTCAAAAAAAAAAAAAAAAATATAAGAAAGGGATCACCCCCAAAATTGGAAGAAAATCCTTCAAAATCATAGATCCACCCCAAAACCACCCTAAACCTACCTGATGATCTCCAAAACCCACAATTTACAATTTTCCAACATGATGACCATGGAAAACCCAACGAAACCCAACGGAGACCCCAAAAGAAGTCAAAAACACCCCAAACAAGAACGGGATAAACCCTAAAAACGAAAGAAAACCCCAAAAGCCATAGATCCACACCAAAAGTCCCCCTAAACCTACCTGATGTTCTCCAAAACCCACAATTTACACTTTTTCACCAGGATGACCAACATGAACCAAACGAAAACCCAAAACGAGACACCAAAACACGTCAAAAACACCCCAAAAATAAAGGGATCACCCATAAACTGGAAGAAAATCCCCAAAAAGCACGGATCCAATCCCAAAACCACCCTAAACCTACCTAATGTTCTCCAAAACCCACTATTTTCCATTTTCCACCACGATGACCAACGAGTACACAACAAAACCCAACGGAGACCCCCAAACACCTCAAAAATTTCCCAAAAAAGAACGGGACCACCCCAAGAAACAGAAGAAAACACCAAAAAACATGACTCTGCCCCAAAAGTCCCCCTAAACCTACCTGATGTTCTCCAAAAGCCACAATTTACACTTTTTCACCATGATGACCAACAAGAACCCAACTAAAACCCAACGGAGACCCCAAAACACGTCATAAACACCCCAAAAAAGAACAGCATCACCCAAAAAAAACAGAAGAAAAGCCCAAATACCATGAATCCACCCCAAAATTCCCCTAAACCTACCTGAAGTTCTCCAAAACCCACAATTTACAATTTTCCACCACCATGACCACGGAAAACCCAAGGAATACCAACGGAGACCCCAAAACACGTCAAAAACACCCCAAAAAAGAACGGGATCACCCCCAAAAACGAAAGAAAATCCCCCAAAACCATAGATCCAATCCCAAAACCAACCTAAACCTACCTGATGTTCTCCAAAACCAGCAATTTACCCTTTTCCACCATGATGACCACGGAAAACACAACGAAACCCAATGGAGACCCCAAAACACGTCAAAAACACCCCCAAAATGAATTGGATCACCCCCCCCCCAAAAAAAAAAAAAAAAAAAAACAGAAGAAAACACAATATATCATGAATCCACCCCAAAAGTCCCCCTAAACCTACCTGATGTTCTCCAAAACCCACAATTTACACTTTTCCACCATGATGACAACGGAAAACCCAACGAAACCCAACGAAGAACCGAAAACACGTCAGAAACACCCCAAAAATGAATTCGATCACCCCAAAACTGGAACAAAATCCCCCAAAACCATAGATCCACCCCAAAAAACACCCTAAATCTACCTGATGTTCTCCAAAACCCACAATTTACACTTTTCCACCATGATGACCACGGAAAACCCAACGAAACCCAACGGAGACCACAAAACACATCAAAAACACGCCGAAAACCAACTGGATCACTAGAAAAAACAGAAGAAAACCCTAAAAACCATGAATCTGCCCCAAAAGTCCTCATAAACCTACCTGATGTTCTCCAAAACCCACAATTTACACTTTTCCACCATGATGACCACGGAAAACCCAACAGAGAACCCAAAACACGTCAAAAACACCCCAAACAAGAACAGGATCACCCCCAAAACCAAAGAAAACCCCAAAAAGCACGGATCCAATCCCAAAACCACTCTAAACGTACCTGATGTTCTCCAAATCCAAATGTCCACTCCCAACCACCATAAAACCCAGTAGGAACTCAACGAAACCCAACGGAAACCCCAAAACACGTCAAAAACACCCCAAAAAATATCTGAATCAGAAGAAAAAACACCAAAAACTATCAATTTCCCCGCAAAACCACCCTAAACTCACCTGATCTTCTTCAAAACCCACAATCCACTCCCATTTCCCTTAAGGACCAACGAGAATCCAACTAAAACCCAACGGAGACCCCAAAACAAGTCAAAAACACCCCAAACAAGAACGGAATCACCCCCAAAACTGGAAGAAAATCCCCGAAAAACATAGATCCACCCCAAAATGACACTAAACCTACCTGATGTTCTCCAAAACACGCAAGTTAAACTTTTCCAACATGATGAAAAACAAGAACCCAACAAAACCCAACAGAGACCCCAAAACATGTCAAAAACACCCCAAAAAAGAAAGGGATCACCCGTAAACTGGAAGAAAATCCCCAAAAAGCACAGATCCAATCCCAAAACCAGCCTAAACCTACCTGATGTTCTCCAAAACCCACAAATTTACCCTTTTCCACCATGATGACCATGGAAAACCCAACGAAACCCAATGGAGACAAAAAACATGTCAAAAAAAAAAAAAAAAAAAAGAACAGGATCTCCCCAAAAAACAGAAGAAAAACCCAAATGCCATAGATCCACCCCAAAAGTCCCCCTAAGCCTACCTGATGTTCTCCAAAACCCACAATTTACCCTTTTTCACAATGATGACCAATGAGAACCCAACAAAACCCAACGGACAACCCCAAAACACATCAAAAACACCCCAAAAAAGAACAGGATCACCCCAAAAAACAGAAGAAAACCCCAAATACCATGAATCCACCCCAAAAGTCCCCCTAAACCTACCTGAAGTTCTCCAACACCCACAATTTACCCTTTTCCACCAAGATGCCAACAGAAAACCCAACAAAACCCAACAGAGACATCAAAACATGTCAAAAACACCCCAAAAAAGAACGGGATAACCCCCAAAACTGGAAGAAAATCCCCAAAAAGCATGGATCCAATCCCAAAACCACCCTAAACCTACCTGATCATCTCCAAATCCCAAAGTCCACTCCCAACCACCATAAAACCCATTAGGAACTCAACAAAACGCAACAGAAACCCCAAAACACCTCAAAAACACCCCAAAAGCAAACCGGATCAGAAGAAAATACGTGATTTAACCCCAAGAAAACCCTTAAACCTACCTGATCTTCTCCAAATCCCAAAATCCACTCCCACCCACCATAAAACCCATTAGGAACTCAACAAAACGCAACGGAAACCCCAAAACACGTCCAAAACACCCCAAAAAAGAACTGGATCAGAAGAAAAAAAAAAACAAAACTATGCATTTCCCTCCCAAATCACCCTAAACTCACCTGATCTTCTTCAAAACCCACAATCCACTCCCATTTAGCTTAACGACCAACGAGAACCCAACGAAACCCAACGGAGACCACAAAACACGTCAAAAAAAAAAAAAAAAAAAAAAAAAGAAAGGGATCACCCCCAAAATTGGAAGAAAATCCTTCAAAATCATAGATCCACCCCAAAACCACCCTAAACCTACCTGATGATCTCCAAAACCCACAATTTACAATTTTCCAACATGATGACCATGGAAAACCCAACGAAACCCAACGGAGACCCCAAAAGAAGTCAAAAACACCCAAAACAAGAACGGGATAAACCCTAAAAACGAAAGAAAACCCCAAAAGCCATAGATCCACACCAAAAGTCCCCCTAAACCTACCTGATGTTCTCCAAAACCCACAATTTACACTTTTTCACCAGGATGACCAACATGAACCAAACGAAAACCCAAAACGAGACACCAAAACACGTCAAAAACACCCCAAAAATAAAGGGATCACCCATAAACTGGAAGAAAATCCCCAAAAAGCACGGATCCAATCCCAAAACCACCCTAAACCTACCTAATGTTCTCCAAAACCCACTATTTTCCATTTTCCACCACGATGACCAACGAGTACACAACAAAACCCAACGGAGACCCCCAAACACCTCAAAAATTTCCCAAAAAAGAACGGGACCACCCCAAGAAACAGAAGAAAACACCAAAAAACATGACTCTGCCCCAAAAGTCCCCCTAAACCTACCTGATGTTCTCCAAAAGCCACAATTTACACTTTTTCACCATGATGACCAACAAGAACCCAACTAAAACCCAACGGAGACCCCAAAACACGTCATAAACACCCCAAAAAAGAACAGGATCACCCAAAAAAAAAAAACAGAAGAAAAGCCCAAATACCATGAATCCACCCCAAAAGTCCCCTAAACCTACCTGAAGTTCTCCAAAACCCACAATTTACAATTTTCCACCACCATGACCACGGAAAACCCAAGGAATACCAACGGAGACCCCAAAACACGTCAAAAACACCCCAAAAAAGAACGGGATCACCCCCAAAAACGAAAGAAAATCCCCCAAAACCATAGATC